>NC_088783.1:95327142-95579642 GCF_958450345.1 Calliphora vicina | reverse complement strand
CGGGAACACGCTGCATAAATATTGAAATGCTGGTTTTGTCTTATCTAAAACTTATACTTATACTTATACCTGGAATATATTCACTACAATTTGTGCAAATCGAATGAGGGACCCACTTTTTATCCTGATTTGACACGGGGAATCCAAAATAATGTAAATAAGCATTTTGAAGTGTTTGTGTTATAGAAAAACCTCGATTTAACTGAATAATTTTTCCGCAAATAAAACAAAAATGGTCTGGGTTTATTTTACACTTTCTAGAAGACATTTTAAAATAGTTTTTACTTTATCTACAAAAAGAAACAAAAAACGGTCAATTATCTGGCGTCCATAGCTGTTCTCCAAATTATAAGTTTCATTCCATGAGCAAACAAAAATGATTGATTTGTAAACTAATGTTATTAATACCTATTTTATGTTAAATTTATTAACAATCATACCAAGTATCATTTGAGTTTGCTTTTACAAAATCTAACGACTTGTGATCAGTGTGTATCCACTTTTAATGGGAACATTTTGTGGATTTCATGTATTTAATATGATAAACCTCAGCCAAAAATATAATTTTACATTTTATCGATGGCTTAATATAGAAAGGTCGTATCTCAACTTTTAGTTACTTTACAGGAGAAGGAAAAACTCAATAATATCAGAAAGTGAAGTTGAAGAAAAACAAGTAAAAATTTGTAATATATTGAAAAATATTTTTAGAAAAGTTGTTTGCTTTATTATAAACCAAAAAATATGCATTCAACTTTATATGTGTTAAGGGTTTTTCTTTCAAACGATTTTTTAAATGAGTTAGGGCTTTTTTATAATTACTGTAACTCTGCTATTCGTCAACATAGGAAACTGAATTTTTTAAGGAGATACGACGTTTCTATATTAAGCCATCGATATTACAGATACCTAGTACATATTAATAATTTTCCAAAACTGATATTTCATTATTTAAAAGCTTTTGGGTTTTTTTTTATATATTTAAAACTGCAATAATCAATAATCAACTGCAAAAATTGCAGAAAAATTTCAATATTAAATATGTGTAAACAAAAAATGTAATTTTCAAAATGATTTCGTTAAAATTTATGTTGTGGTTAGTCTGATTGATTTTATTATATACATTCAGCCTAAGTACAAATTAATCTAATCTAATATATAAAAATCTCGTGTCACAATGTTAGTGTTTGAACTCCTCCGAAACGGCTTAACTGATTTTTATGAAATTTTGTATATATATTTGGTAGGTATGAGAATAGGTCGTAAAGTATATTTCATACCGCTAGGTCATTAGGGTGACCCTATCCAGAATTTATTTTTACCATTTTTTGTCCAAAAGCTTTTTTTCGCATTTTATTTATTTGGCATTAAAAAATACTTATAACCCCAAATTTTCATCAACCGACCCTCACCCACCCGGTACGAGAATATTATATATCATACCGCTAGGACATTAGGATGTCCCTATCCACCCATTTTTTAAAATATAGTTCGCCAAAAAATTTTGTTTTTATTTCTCTTCGTTTGGCATCAAAAATACCTATAATGCCAACTTCACTTAGAATACATTCGCTATTTTTTATTTAACAAATATATTCACTAGAAATAATTTGTATGGCAGAACAACGTTTGCCGGATCAGCTAGTTGTAAATAATAGTCGACTTTATGAATTTTAAATCCACTTTTCTGCTTTTGTAGTTATGCCACTTTAGATATGGTCACTTTAGATATGCCCCATATATAATATAAACTGTTTGGCCCACAGTAAATACGTTTGGCCAAAAAAGCAATTCTTAAAAAGTTTTTAGGTGATTTTTTAAATACATACATAGATTTTCGGGACTTTAAGATTTGATTAATGCAGAGAAAAAAAATTAGGAGATACAAATTTATCAGAAAACACTAGAAAAATTTCAAAAATATAACCATACAACAAAACAAACCAAAATTGTTGTATTAATGTAAAATTATAACAGTTAAATGAAGTTTTGCCATGAAATTCAATATCAAGGCTATGTATGCTGGCGTTTATGTTAGAAATAAAAAGGTGTTAACTTCAAAAGAAAATTAGTATGGATATAATTTAATGATTTAGATACTTACATGGAATTGCCAGTTGAAGAACAAATCGAAATAATAATAAATTCATTTTAATTGTTATTTTAAATACTTTTTAAGATTTTTATAACAATAACTAATAGGTAGTTATATTTAGTTTATGAAAATATGTTTACACACAAAAATATTTTACGAACATATCCTTTATCGATTCATTCAATGAAATGGTATAGACATTTCAAATACTTATATGTAGGCGGAGTACTCATATTGAATTTTTTTAATTTATGTCTCTTTTTAAACACTATGAATTATATTTATTCTTAAATACATTATAAATTTTATTTAGATTTCAAGTTATATTGTAACATTTTTAAGAAAACATTTTTAGATGTTTACATTTCATTTTTTAAGTTAAATTTTTCTTAAAGAAGTATCTATGAAATACAAAAAACAATAGTCGATACTCCCATAGTTGAAATATAAGTATTGTTTGATATATATTATAATACTACGACTTGTTGCAACTGTTAAGAGCGATGTAAAAATGACTATCGCAAACTTTAATTATAATCTCTACTACAGTATGTCTACACGTAACATAATAACGAACTAGCGCCAAACGAAACATATTAATTGTTGTTTGACATAAATTCAAGTTTTTCATGATTGTTGTAGAAATAAAACCAACAAATTTAAATTTTTATTAGACTAAAGGGCACCATACACTATCGAAATGCTTGATGTAACTTTCGTGTACGTGTAATTTGATGTACACTTGATTGATGACTCGTCAATCTGCATTTTATTTTTGATTTTGTGGTGTTAACACCAATAGCGGGAATTATATTTAATTTTCACTAAAATGCATTTAAAAACGTCAATATCGGATGCAACTTTAATTGCAATAACGACAACATGTTGAGAATAAAGAAAAAAAAACATAAATAATAAGTGAAATATGTAATAAAAAAAATTATTCTCTGTGTCGGATGACTCATTGATGAAAAATCACCATACACTATCAAAAAGCATGCTAAAAATCAAAATGTTTTTGATCAAGATGTATTGAGAAGGTGGCAGCGTAACTACAATACAAGAACAATAGTCATTTTTGTTTGTGTAAAACCGTGTAAACTGTCAAAAAAAATTCACAAAAACGCACTTTTATGAATGAAAAATTTTCTTTTAACAATTTTAAATATACTCACCAACCAGATTCTCTGATGAAAGAGTAGATTCGTCTAAGACTCAATCCTGATAGCTCATCTAAGCATGATAGGAATGGTAATCCGAGGATGCGTTCCCTCAGGTTTATCAGAGCCGGCATTGGCAGAATAGGTGGGACACCGTCTCCTCCTCTTCTTCATTGTGACAGCTCCTACAGTAGTCATTGTACCGTAGACCCAAGGCGAATTTATACAAGGTGGAGTCAGTCAAACAGCTGATAATTTTTTTTTCGCTTTTTGTTTCTAACAACTGTCAAAGTTTGTTTTTATATTTAAATATCTACATATTCTAAGCTTATTAAGAAAATATTTATTGTTTACATAAATAAGTAAAGCCCTCACTATTCAATTATCTACACTATATTAAGTTTAAATACTTATTTGTTTAATTATTCATTTTGGTTTTTTGACATTTGTTAAGACCAATCGTTGTTTTTGTAGAACTGACACCACCTTGTATGAATTCGCCTTGCGTAGGCCCAATCTCCTAGCATGGTAGACAAAGAAATGTGTACAAAACAAACAAATAAATTTGTAAGACAATTTTATGTGGCACAAAATTTTTTAAAATGGAAAATTATAAAAATGTATGTATTGTTTACGTGTAAATTTTAATGAAACAAAATTCTTGGTTGTTTTTTACATTTGCAAAATAAAACTCCACATGTACAATGGCAATTAAAAGTGAAATATTACAAAAATAAATGATTGCATCAAACTAAATCGGAAAGAAATTGAATTATTACAAATACAGAACTATATTATTTTCTGTGTCGTGACGCCTCTGTATACTTTGTGCCATAGAGCTTGAAGAGTATTTTGATAGTGTATGGTGCGCTTTAGTTACGGATGAATCTGTTGAAAACAGAATTTTGTCCGCAACGTTAAGTGACAGCTAAAACAGCTGATATCATATACAGACAAGGGAAATATTTATTATTTACAAAAGAATAAAAAATTTGATATTTTCAAAAAAAAAAAAAACATTGAAAATTTTATAAGATATATATAAATTTGTACAGATGTATGTAAAAAATTTAATTTTAATTAAATCTTGCAAATGAATTCATTAAACAATATATGTATCTATTTATAAAAACGTTCACAAAAAACACTAAAAAAAATCACCACGTTGGTTTTTTTGTTCTTCGGAAAAACTAACTACAAAATAACAGCCAAGGCGAAAAAAAACAGCTGATAATTTTTTTTTTGCTTTTTGGTTCTAACAGTTGTCAAAGCTTGTTTTTTTATCTACATATTCTAATCGTATTAACAAAATATTTATTTTTTACACAAATAAGTAAAGCCCTATACAATTATCTACACTACTTTAAGTTTTAAGACATATTTCTTTAATTTTTCATTTTTGTTTTTTGACAGTTGTTAAGACCAATTGTTGTATTTGTTGAACTGATAGCACCTTGTTTGAATTCGCATTGATAACAGCCTACAGAACGGTATACAACAGAACGCTAAGACTAATGGAACCTTATAGCCCATTCACATACACTCGATTTTGAAAATCAACTCGATAAGCTACATGTCATATAATTATCATGTGATTTCCCATAAATTTTTTCAAACAAAATCGATAATATTAAAATCACGTCGGAAATCATTTAAAATACAGGAATCATGCTGTAATTTTAGTACAAAACAGTGGCAATACCACAAAGTATACAGAGGCGTCACGAGACAGAAAATAATCTCGTTTTCTATTTGTCTTTTTCTTTATAAACTGCCCTTTTCAACGTTTTGTTTTGATTATTTCTTTGTTTTGATTACAATACTTTGTCTACCATAGATGTTGTGTATAGCGCTTTGCTTTAACACATCACTGATATTGTAGTACAAAATATTTGCTATCCCTTTTTAAGAACTGCCCTTTATTCCAACAAACATTTAGCTTTGATTTCAAATTAAAAATATAAAATTATCATTTTCTTTCCCAATCTACCTCAAATCAAGTTTAAATTTTAAGTTAAATTTGTTCGAGAAAGACATGAGAATAACGTTTGGGATCGAAATATATAAATAAACATTTGTAAATGTACGAATTTGTATTTGATGGGTTATAAATAAAATACATACAAAATAATAACAAAAATAAAATGTCAAAAAATTTTAAAAAATTATATAATTTTTTTATGTAATATGTGTATTATTTAAATTTTAATGGAATTTAATAGCTAAATATAAACGTAAACAATAAAAGTAACCGGGACATCTAAAGAAAGAAAGTTGTTTGTTGTGGAAAAATGGAAAAGATAAGATTAATTAATAATAATTACGATATTTTGGTACTAATTTTATTGATAACTGTTCAATAATTGCAAAATCTCTACCAATATCTTGTAACTTAAACATTTTTTACTTTGTGACGAACTTTTTTACTCGGCGAAGAACAGCTGATGCTGTTGTTAAACGAATTAAAAACAACTTCAGCTAGTTTTATATTTAGAGTCGACTTCAGCGTCAGAAGTATACTTTAACTTGTCTATGATAGACCTAAGGTCCACTCTTAAGTAAAGTCGAGTTTAATTCTCTTAAAATGTACTTTATTTTTGACTATGATTATGGGCCAATGTTTTTAGATGATTCTTATGTCTAACGTCTTTGTGTGTGCAAATTTTCAAATATATATATATATATCTTCTATATATATAAAAATGAAATGGTCCATGTATGTAATGGCATCACGTGGGACCGGCTGAAGCGATTTGGCAGTTTTTTTTTGTATTCGATTCGAAATTTTCAAGAGATGGTTTGTAAAGAAAAAAAATTTAATTATTGAAAGGCAATTCTTTTCACTTCTCATTTTTCTTAATAAGAGACATTTTTTTGGGGAAACTAACATTAGCAAATATCTTCCGGGCGAAGCCGGTGCGTTCTGCTAGTATATATATATGTGTAAGTAGTGTGTGTATCAAAATAATGTCAAGCAAATCGAGTCAAAAGTTATGTGAACACATTTTTGACGTAGTATGTGAATGGGCTATTAAGGGTGAATATTTCTGCATTTCGATTACGTTCCAGCATTCAATTACGCACAAATCGAAAAAACGCATTCCAAACAAAAACTGAATCGAAAGAAAAAGAAGGAGACAAGAGTAGGTTCAATAGAAACATTAAAAATTTGGAAAACTTGTAAGCATTTTATAAAAAAAAGTTTTCCACAAGGTGGCTAATGCGTTATAAGCGACATCAGACTCCTCCAGTACTCATCCTAGCACGTTCAGTTTGTTAACAACTTCTTTCCAGAATGTATGCACTTCTTTGGAGCGCCTATGGTATCCACATAAATATCTTCGTTGTCATTTGTCAGCTTTTCATATTGCTCTGGTGTTGTAGTTTTTGACCTGCAATAAATTAAATAAAACTGTTATTTAAAACCAATAAAATTTATAATTAATAAAATATTTATTGCATTTTACAATTACACTTCACTTTTTGTTAAAACCAAAAATAACTAACTTAGACCCCTTTCAGACTAGGCAATTTAGTTGCGCAAGTCTCTTGCCCAACAATAAAACAGAATACAAAATTTTCTTCTCCTTAACCCGACATTACCTCTGCCATCCACAAACACAAGAGACTTGCGCAACTAAATCACAAAGTATACAGAGATGTCAAAATTGGAGTTTCAAAAATTCAAAATCAGATGATAGGGCAGTTCTCTTAAAAAGGGATAGCAAATATTTTGTACTACAATATCAGTGATGTGTTAAAGCAAAGCGGTATACACAATGCGAATATGGTAGACAAAGTAATGTAATCAAAACAAAGAAATAATTAAAACAGAACGATGAAAAGGGCAGTTTATAAAGAAAGATACAAATAGAAAACGAGATTATTTTCTGTCTCGTGACGCCTCTGTATACTTTGTGACTAAATTGCCTATTGTGAAAGGGGTCTTAGACAAATATATCTACAATCGAAATCACAGAGTTTAACAGATATGTCAAATTTGACGTTTCAAAAATGCAAAATCAGTTGTTAGGGCAGTTCTCTTAAAAAGAGAGAGCAATACATTTTGTACTACAATATTAGTGATGTATTACACTGCAGCCACACGATCAAGTTTTTCTTGATAGTCTCTTAAATTTGTCAAGGTGGTGTCAGTTCTACAAAAACCACGATTGGTCTTAACAAATGTCAAAAAAACAAAATGAAAAATTTAACAAATAAGTATTTAAACTTAATATAGTGTATATAATTGAATAGTGCGGGCTTTACTTATTTATGTCAACAATAAATATTTTGTTAATAAGCTTAGAATATGTAGATATTTAAATATAAAAACAAGCTTTGGCAGTAGTTAGAACCAAAAAGCGAAAAAAAATTATCAGTTGTTTGGCTGTGACGTAGGCAGCACGCAACTTAACAACAATTTTAGTAAAAATTGGGTTAAAAACTGTAATCAGCTGTTTTCTTGAATGAAAAATTGAACACCAACTTGAATGAGAAATTGAATGCAAGTTCGTTTCAATTCTTAAAAGTATGACCCCCATTTTCTCAATCTCTGGTTATTTTTTATCGTGACGATAAACTGACAGTTCTCATACAAAAAAAATGTTAATTGGAGGTTTATCGTTACGAAAAACGATAACCAGATATTGAGAAAATGGGGGTGAGTGTATTAGTAAAAAAGTGTGAGTGTATAAGTTTTAATACACTCACACTTTTTTATCGTGTAACCCCCCAAGTTAAAGCAAAACACTATATACAACACGAATTTGGTAGACAAAGAAATGTAAACAAAACAAACAAATAAATTTGTAATACAATTTATTCGTTTTGTGGCACAAAAGTTTTGAAAATTATTAAAATTTGTGTATTGTTTACATGTAAATTTAAATGAAACTAAATTCTTGGTTGTTTTTTACATTTGCCAAATAAAACTCCACATTTGCAATGGCAATTAAATGAGAACATATTGCAAAAATAAATTATCGCATCAAACTGCTGGCAGATAATTGTGTAATTTTATTGTGGGGCGATGATGCAAACTCATCTCCAAAGAGCTTTTCCTGGGGCGGTGAGTGCCTCAACAAGTGATTTAAACTTATAAATTAAAATTAAAACAAATTTTTTTTTCTTATTTACCAAAATCGCAAATCAATTGAATTATTGCTGCAGAAAAATAAAACCAAAACAAAATGAAAAGGGCAGTTCATAAAGTAAGAGACGAATAGAAAACTAGATTATTTTCTGTCACGTGACACCTCTGCATACTTTGTGATCGAAATGCAGAATACATAAAATCGAAAAGAAAAATTTGAAACGATTATTTTTTATTTAACAATATGATTTTTTCCTATTTATTAATATTTGTATAAATTCAAGAAAATTTATTGTTAGGTAATAAGCTAGTTCCTATGCCTATTGAAGTTATTAAAATCTATGGGAATTTATCTAATTTAGAGCACAAAATTACTTAATTTGGCTCGGTCTGAATAGTCATATAGTTTGTATATGGGTAAAAGAAAATGCAAAATTATTTTTATTATTTTCGCAAGTTTTTGATTGATTCATATTTATTTCTAAGAACAATCTAAAACTTTCGAAAATGGAACAAATCAAGATCCCATTAACAGTTTATATTTTCATAATTTTTTTTCTGTTAATATTCATATTTTCTGTATTGCCGGCCCAAGGCGAATTTATACAAGGTGGAGTCAGTCAAACAGCTGATAATTTTTTTTTTCGCTTTTTGGTTCTAACAACTGTCAAAGCTTGTTTTTATTTTTAATTATCTACATATTCTAAGCTTATTAACAAAATATTTATTGTTTACATAAATAAGTAAAGCCCTCACTATTCAATTATCTACACTATATTAAGTTTAAATACTTATTTGTTAAATTTTTCATTTTTGGTTTTTGACATTTGTTAAGTCCAATCGTTGTTTTTGTAGAACTGACACCACCTTGTATGAATTCGCCTTGGTCTGAATGGAGCTTTATGCATTAAACACATTCAAGACAGCAGGCTACCAACTTCAATCTGTCAAAAATAAAATGCACACGTTTATATGGAGACGATTATTTTAACGACAGCACAGCTACACGGCCACACGACTACTCATGCGGATGTAGCCGAATTAGGCTAATTTCTATTTTTGTCAACTACAAAACAGAAATAGTGTTGCTAATATAATAAAAAAATGTAAATCAAATTAGTGCTTAAAAAAATATATTTTTTTACTTAATTAAGAGAAGTTGATAACCATATTGAAATAAATTAATAAAAGGTACATAATTAATTATAACCATATATATATTTTTACTCAAAATAATTGTTTTAGTCTTAATTACTTTGGAATTTTGTACGGTTATGTTTTATTAAAGTGGTACCACTGAATTATAAATCAGCTGTTTACTTTGTAGCTGTCGTCTTTAAAATAATTCAGTAGCTGCCACACGACTACAACTGTAACCAGCAGAATTTGTGTTCGTGTAGTCATGTAGCCTGTTGTCTTGAATGTGTTTAATGCATTACAATCCACATTAATCATAAATACTGTAGTTTGGCAACACTGATAGTAAAATACTCAGTAACCAAATATTCGATTCTTTTACAACTCGACTATTTTTAATACGTTTTGCAAAGTTAAACACACTTTATTTATTTATTAATACAATTTATTAACAAAGCTTAATGGCTGCTGGACCTATTGCCGAAAGGAATCAAGGTACATACGTATTTTTAACATGTTTATAAATTTTCTTAAATTTCAAATTTCATTTAAGATGCTACAATATATGTTGGTGGTCTTGATGATAAGGTGTCTGAAACATTATTATGGGAGTTGTTTGTACAAGCCGGTCCTGTAGGTAAGATTTACAAAGAAACGAAGATGTTAGGACTCTGTATATTAGAGTCTAAAATTAATGTTACAAATATTAGTCCAGCTATTTAATAGCTATAAAAGATGTGTTTGGCATCAATCCAAGTTTTCCAAAATTGTTATAAAAATAAAACAAACAAATTTCAAGTTTAAATTAGAGACAAAGATCTCTTTTTATTGTTAATAAATATTACCTCGTAGAAGGAATATATTGCGTTTTCTTAGTAAAATGCACGTAGTGCTTATGTCGAAGACAATTTGACAAGTGTTTTTTAATGCTAAAATAAGCATAATATGGTGGCAAACAATATTTAAGGACCCGTTGATGGTTTACTCGCTAGAATCTAGTAAAATACTTCCAGCAAAGTTGCATAAAAAAGGAAGCAACAATAGATTCTAACGTTGTTAAAAATAGTATAATACGTTTAATGTAGTTATTACCAAAAGGATGCAACCTAAACATTGCCGGCCACCTTGCAACACTAATGTATGTTGTAATGTTAACAGCATAGGTATGGCTTTTAGACAGATCCATAAACTGAATGGTTTTTAGACAGATCCATCAACTGAATGGTTTTTAGACAGATCCATCAACTGACCATTAAAGGCATTGTTTTTATAAAGAATATAGTAAAATAATACACTAGGGTAAATCGTAAATATATTTCAATGAGCTTTTTTAATGATGATGTAAATATACAATTCGAATGTTAGTTAAAATGTTGAATTCATTTGTGTTTAATTCATATATGTAGATCCATAGTAATAAAAAGAGGAATAATCAAATGACAGCATTAGGTCTTTTAGGAAATCCCGAGTTTGTGAAATACCATTAACTGATAATTATATAGAATTAACTGGACCTGTCAGTATCCAGCCAAAAATTGTTCTCTGAGCCAATAATGACCCTAATACGTCTCGTCGAATTTCCGGTAACATAATTTGCGGATATAAATCAGCCCCAATAAGAATATCAACAGGCCGGCTATGGAAAGGATTGGAATCTGCCAAATGAAGATTTGGCAATAATCCTTTAATGTCGGCGTTTACAGAAATCGAAGGCAAATTCTCCCATATATCTGCCAAAACAAAGGCGGTTATATTCAGTACTTCAGTACTTCAGAGATCTTCTCGAAACTACAGAAACCGCATTATTTACGCCAGAAACTTTAGCATTTGCAGAATGCGTGGGAAGTTTAAACCTTTTTCGTAATCGATTACTAACAAATGAACATTCCGAAGCTGAATCAATTAGAACAACAGTTATTTTCGTTCACAGCTAAAATTCGGTCAGTTATTGGAAGACTCTTAAATCGTCGACAAGTGCGTAAAAAGTGAGATTGGTTAGGACATAAAATACAAGAAATATTCGAAGAAGTAACATCGTCAGAAGGTACAGAATATTTCACGTGGTTTGACTTTGTTTCCAAAACGTTACCCTTAAGATTGTTAAGACAGTCCAATGTCAGAATTCTTTCCGTCAGAAAGTTATCCAAATCTTGCCAAAGGGAGAGAGCCGTCTTGTTCTTTACACTGTGTTCCCAAAGAGAAACTGTCGATGAAGGAAGTCTTTGAATGCATATAAAGACGATAATTGGGTCCCAATTATCCGTGGACACTTTATAAATAGAAAGGGATGTAATACAACTATTAATACCGCGTTTTAAGGTCTTAAGTCCTGCACTAGTTTCCTTGTCAAAGGAAGGCAGAAACAGAAGTTTCAGTTGGTTGTTTACTAACATACGAGGATTCTCATATGCAATCTTAAGATCCCGCCAGGCTACTTCAAAGCCCTCATTACTCAACGGACTTTTCAAATAAATATCTTTAGCTTCACCTTCGGTCTTACGTATTAAAAGACAAAGGCGTTCACTTGCGTTCGGTACCGATTTAAATTTGCTCACCTTCTCATTAATCGAACCTAAACATTTCATATAGGCTACGTATGTGACCTGATATTTAGACGCAGCTACATCTACATCACTAGGCTCTGTATCAGAATTCTCCAAAAAATCCAAACAGGCCTCATATGTTGTTTTAACTTTCTCCCATAACAATTTTATTTCAGCGCTCTGAACCTCCAAGGTATAAACATTATCAATATCCTCAGGAAAATCATTAAAATTTGCCTCAAAAGCAATAAGAATATCAGATGCTCTAATGAATCTATTAAGTGGAGTTATGGGCATTTTCCTTATTCAATTATCGACAATATATAAAAATTTATTACAAAAATATAAAAAATTTAACAAAAATATATCCCGAAACTATGTTGTAGTCAAACTGACCGACCGTAGGGTGACCAATACAATGTAAGAAGAATATATTATTGTTATTGTAATTTACAGATGGAAATCTGCAAACAAATAATCGCACAAAAGAAAATGTAAGAAATACTAATTTTTATTTATTGTCCGTATAAATTAAGTTTTAAACAAATGAAATAAATTGTGTCACTATTTTTTAAAACCGAAGAAATAAAACACAAATGAAATGTGTATGTGCGTTCGCGTTAAAATCAAACGAATTTTAATCACTTCACTTTAGCTCGCAATTGAAATATATTTACGTACCTTATTTTATGAAAAATAAATATAAATATATTGCCGGTGGACTGTATTATTGCCAGGGGATGATGAAGTCAATGATGCCCAAAGATCCAGTACTCGTTTAAAAATCCGGTTCGCTAGGACCAAATGTTTGGCATCAATCCAAGTTTTCCAAAATTATTATAAAAATAAAACAAACAAATTTCAAGTTTAAATTAGAGACGAAGATCTCTTTTTATTGTTAATAAATATTACCTGGTAGAAAGAATATATTGCATTTTCTTAGTAAAATGTACGTAGTGCTTATGTCGAATACAATTTGACAAGTGTTTTTTAATGCTAAAATAACAAGCATAATATGGTGGCAAACAATATTTAAGGACCCGTTAACGGTTTACTCGCTAGAATCTAGTAAAATACTTCCAGCAAAGTTGCATAAAAAAGGAAGCAACAATAGATTCTAACGTTGTTAAAAATAGTATAATACGTTTAATGTAGTTATTACCAAAAGGATGCAACCTAAACAAGATGCGATGGCTTTACGGTTAAAAAACAGTCTTCCTATCAAGAAAATGTTTTGAAATTATTTTATATCTAACGACTAAAATCGCAAATAACTTATAATATAATTTTTCTAATTACGGTATATGAATAAAAATTCCCCAGGAGTTTGTTCCTTGGGAGTTTTTTTTCCCATTGAATTTGAATAGGAAAAATGAGAAAAGGGAAAAAACTCCCGGGGAGTTTTATGGATTATTATTATTGTTTGGCATTAATCCAAATTTTCCAAAATTGTTATAAAAATAAAACAAATTACAAGTTTAAATTAGAGACGATGATCTCTTTTTATTGTAAATAAATATTACCTCGTAGAAGGAATATATTGCGTTTTTTAGTAAGATGCACGTAGTGCTTATGTCGAAGTCAATTTGACAAGTGTTTTTTAATGCTAAATTAACAAGCTTAATTTGGTGGCAAACAATATTTAAGGTCCCGTTAACGGTTTACTCGCTAGAATCTAGTAAAATACTTCCAGCAAAGTTGCATAAAAAAGGAAGCAACAATAGATTCTAAGGTTAAAAATAGTATAATACGTTTAATGTAGTTATTACAAAAAGGATGCAACCTAAACAATTATAGTGTAATTTTCCGTTCCTGTTTGCGTTTTATTACATTTGTGTTGAATTATGGTTAATTGTTGCCTGATTCCTATTAATAATTTTTCGTCCTTAATCTATATACAGAATCATACCACACATTTCAGGGCCGATATTATTTACTTTAAAAATATGTTGTCTGTATGTTACTGAATCTGAATCGGATATCATTGTTATTACAACCATTGCTAGGTGTTGATTAAAAAATCAAGGTTTGCGGTTCACAGTTTCAGCACGCCATTTGTAGGTGTCTGCAATGAGGGCAGTTATCCCATTTTGTCTGCCATATCATTCCCGAATTCCGCATGTCCATAGACATTAAGTCAAAAGTAGAGACTGGTGTATAATTTTCCATGTCCAACTTTCGTTTATTAAGGGCCACCCTAATAACACAATACATACATAAATAGTTACTACATATGGTGTGTATATTTTAGAGAAAAGGAGAAAAATAATTATAAAAAATACGATAAATTACTACAGAGATTTAAGCTGCTGATTTCTATTTTGAATTAGCTGCAACAGTTCCCTCCATCGTAAACGAGTTCGGTGAGTCGAGTTTACTTTCAGAACCGCTACTTACATCCAATACTGCCAACTTTGCCACAGGGCGTTCAAGGATACTATTCCTTGTTTTAACCGTCGCTCTTCTTACTTGGCCATCATTGGCTACCAATGAGTCAGTCACAATTCCTTTCGGCCAAGAATTTCTAGGAAGATCTGGATCTACGATGGCAACGATATCGCCAATTTTAATAGGCGGCTGCTTAGCAAACCATTTACTACGACGAGAGATGATGGGTACATACTCTTTAAGCCACCTGCGCCAGAAACGATCAGCAAATTCTTGTGTTTTATACCAGCGTTGTCGAAGGTCTACGTTTTCATTTTATATCGGTTTATATCCATCTGATGAGCCAATCAATAAATGATTTGGTGTAATAGCTTGATCATCGCTGCATTCAAGAGTGACGTATATCAGTGGGCGACAATTTATTATAAACTCTACCTCACACAGAGCACTTTTGAGACTCTTATCGCTAAAATTCATTGATGGAAATAGGTATACTGTACAACGTATTTTTTATTGATCTGACCAATCTCTCCCAGGCACCACCCATGTGTGGTGCAGCTGGAGGATTAAATTTCCATTTTATTTGTTCAAACGTGGATTGGATGGTTGAGATGTTTACGTTTTTGAGTTGGCTACACAATATCTTCTCAGCAGCTTTGAAATTTGTCCCGTTGTCTGAATAAATTTCTCTAGGCGTACCACGTCTAGACATAAAATTTCTTATAGACATTATGCACGAGCTTGCGTCTAGACTGTGTGCTACCCCGACATGTATGGCACGAAAGGTTAAACAGGTGAATATAACACCCCATATCTTCTCGCGTCTTCTGCCAACTGCTACATGCATCGGACCAAAGTAATCTAATCCTACAAAAGTGAACGCACGTTCGAATGCAGCAAGTCTGGCCAATGGCATTGGTGCCATTTGTGGTAGCTGTGGCGTGGCAAAATTTATTTTGCACCACTGACATGTTCGACGAACTTTTCGGAACAAAACGCGTAGTCGAACTATGTAATACAGACTTCTGATTTCGTTTAGTGCTGTTTCATGTGATTGATGACCAAATAATTCATGGTAGTGTCGGACCAATAACGTTACGTGGTGGTTTTCAGGTAGCACAATAGCGTCCTCGTGATTATTAAGATATTCAGCTCTTCCTCGACATCTTATAACGTCGTTTTTATCTAAATAAACATTCAGGGAAATTAGGTTACTTCCTCTTTCGAGTGGCTTGCCGTATTTTAAGTTAGATAGCTCTTTATTATATTCGGTTCTTTGGGCATATTTTATTAAAAACGTTTGAGCCGCTTCAATCATAACGAAGTCGACTTGTTGCTTCTTGAAAGTTTTTTGTTTCGCCAATTGATTTAGTCGGTTGCAGAACAAAACAAGTAAGGAAGTAATACTAAGTAATAATAATACCCTACACTTAGTAAATGAGCAAAAACATTTTTCTTTTAAAATTTCAATAATTTATATTTTTGAGTGATTTTCGGAAGTAGGCCTTATATGGGGGCTATGACCAATTATGGACCGATCACCATGAAATTAGGTCGTGTGATTTATGTCTATATTAAAGTTAAGTATGTTGAATTTTGTTTGTATACCAACATTTTTAATCGATTTATGCACGTTAAAGTGATTTTCGGAAGCTGGTCTATATGGGAGCTATGACTAATTATGGACCGATCGTAACAAAATTTGGTGACATGAATTTTGTGTATATAAAACTTATTTGGAGAGGAATTTGTGGAGAAACATATATAAATTAAACATTTATGACCGATAAAGTCCAATTTCGGGAGGACATTTGTATGGGGGCTAGGTGAAATAGTGGACCGATTTCAGCCAGTTTCAATAGGCTTGGTCGTTGAGCCGAAAAAATAATATGTACCAAATTTCATCGAAAGGGAATGGCCAATTTCCAATTATCTGCACCTATTAGTATTGTTGGTATTGTATTGGTAATCTTGCTAAATATATATATTTTTTAGCAATATCAACAGCATCAATTGTTTGTGCCGATAGTCCTAAATTATCAATAGTATGGACGTCGTTTAATAAAAATTTGTTGCCATTGTTTACGTTTGAACTCGTAATTGTTGCTTTCAATGAGTCACTTTCCATACGTGTCCATCTCAAGCATAGGGGATCGCTTTCACCTTCAAAACCTAGATCGTCGAAAGTACTCTTCTCAAGTACTCTTAAAAATTAACCGTTTTAGTTTTATGTGGACCATGAATATTTATGGGGATTATTCGAAATAACGTTTGGGATTCGTCGTGGTTGGTGCTGTGTGCATTTACTATCGCATTTTGTTGTAAATTTGTAACGCTGTTGGCAGCGCTGCTTGCTACGGAATTTTCGAGGTTTGTGTTAACTTTTTTCGGGTCTACCAAAGCACATACGTAGGGTCTGAATAATTTGGGACAATAGCAATTTATTCTTCACCATCTCACGAGCTTTACCTTTTAGTGCCACTTGGAGTCTAATTAAATTTCCAGCATTTGAGTAACCTGCCACAGTGGTGCTGTTTTCATAGCTGCTAATGAAGAGTGGCCAATCTTCTAATTTTATGCCGTTACTTGTGATATTGATGTTATAACCGTTGCTGTCGCTTTGGATGATTGTACAACAACCTGTACAACAACCTGTGTCTGATTTTGGCATTATCCGCTGATTTACTCCTTGCATATTGGTGGAAGTTAATGCTGTACTTTCATTGTTACTGATGTGTGTGGAAGAAAGCGATACTATGTTGGCAATAGAAGAGGTGTTTTTACAATGTTCGCAGCTCCAGCTTACATCTGCCACATTGTTGTCCACACTGGTCGAAACCAGTGTGGACAATATTTATTATTTATTAGTTGTTTTTGTTTTATTCCAACTATACTCTTCAGGAATAGCTTCAAAAGTGAGAGCATGTTGATAGTTGGTTTTTGCAGAGTGAAAAAGTGGAAAATTAAGCGCAACTTTAAATTAATCAAAACCATATAAAAAAATGTTTTTTTGAAATTAATCAAAAAGAATATTGAATTGGAATGCATTAACTTAATTCTAAGATAATTACAATGTGTTTAGCTTCTCGTGTATTTTTTATAAAATTAATATTTCCCCAGTGTCATTTTAAGTGTTCGTTTGTCCATATATTTCAATTTCAACTAGAGTTTTAGTTGTGTTCCCCCTGAAGTCTCCAATGGGATTTTATCTGGTTTATTAGTTAATATGCCAAGATTCTAAAATTGGAAATTTCAGCTGCATCCTTTTGCATCTCTTTGATTTATGTCCCATACACCAAAGCGGCCTCGTTGTTTTTGATGTCCAACTTTGAATTTTTGTGAGGTGTTTTGTTAGTTTATGTTCGCGTTGCTTTTTTATTGTTATGCATGTAAAGAATTATGTTTGTTTTTTTCTTTTCCACGGACTTTTAATATTTTTACTTTATGAATTTGGTCCTTATTATAAATTGTTTTTGCAATAGTCACATCTTATAATTGCAAACTTTCGCGCTCACATATTTTTGATATTTGGTGCTTAGAATGCTGAAAAAGCTCGAAAAGTGAAGAATGTCGTGAAAAACTATATTAAATATGAGGGCTACACATTTGAAGAAAGTCATTTAGAAACACGCTTAAATTATAATTGCAAAAAAATTTCAAAATTTTGGCAAAAATGCAATCGTATAAAAACAAAAGTTCAAAATACATATTCTCTGATTGGCTTGCCTAAAATTAGTCGATTTTATTAAACTCACAAGCGGGCGGACCACGCCCAGATTTAGTTTGCAATTTTTTAGTAAGAATTCTTATTGATTTTTAATTTTTTATCAATTTTAAAAAGTTTATAGTTTCACTTATATGGGGAGTGGGTGTGGCAGTTGTCCAATTACGCCCATTTTTGAAAAAAAATTGTGTAATATCCTTATTATATATTGTACCAAAAATTATAAATGTACTATTATTTATTACCGAGATATGGAATTTTGATTAACTAGAATGTCATAACCTCGCACTGAGCGTTGGGGTGAATTTGGATGCTAAGGTATGGTATGAGTCATCAACCACTCCCATTTTATCATTAAACAGTTCTGACATATTTATAAAGCCGTGACCGAAATTACAAGTTGATACCTACACTGGAAGTATTTTTGGCCGCCGACTCCATACAGCACCGACCACTGTGCAATGGTTGCAGACATCACACTGCACCATGTCATCATTATCTCTTTCCGAACACTTTTTACAATTATAATCATTTTTAAAGAAATGTCGCTTCAGCGTACTACGATGTTATATGTATTTAGTACAATTTTTAATAGCGCTAAATCAATCACTCACTTTGTGTTTTCAATTCAATATAAATTTTATTTATTGTTAATAGTTACAATTCAAATAAGTATATTAAAGGGATTTCGGTGTGGGATCGATAGAAATATGCGCGCTTCAAAATTATTTGTACTTGACCGTCGCTTTGTACTAGAATGACTGAATTATAAGAACATGTTGCTGCTGATTTCTATTTTGAATTAGCTTCAACACCTATTGTCGAAATACAAACAAAAAATGGATCGTTTTGTTTACAAGGACATTTTAGCCAACCACATTCTTCAATAAGTGAAATGGAAAATGCCACATCGATGGTTTTTCAGCATGATAATGACCCCAATCACTTGTCTAAGTTGGTCAAAGATTGGTTATCAGCTAATGGGATTAATGTTTTGGATTGGACAGCTCAATCTCCAGACTTGAATCTCATAGGAGAACCTTTTCGGTATTTTAAAGCGCAGTGTCGGAACTCGCCGTTTTAGTAATAAGCAGGACGTGATGAATTGCTTAAAATCAGAGTGGGAATCAATACCAACCACAGTACTAACAAATCTTATAGAATCTATGCCAAAACGATTTTTGGAGCTCATAAGAAACAAATGGTATCATAAGAAGTCCTGAAAGTTGCTTAAGTTTCTATCAGTAATATATTGAGTTAATTTTGTTTTGGTTTTATTATTGCTTTCCATGAAATGGAATTAAACTTTTGTTCTTGTTATTAGAATGTAGGTACATAATACAATATAAATTAAATGTTTTATATTTAATAAATCAATTTAAAAATAATACATGTGATTTTGTAAAACGGAGGCAATTAAAATAGTTAACATCCTCTATTGTAGTATTTTCTATTCATATTTCGGGATAAAAAATGTTGTCCTTCTATTACTAAGTCATGTTGGAATTAAAAGTCTTATATGTACAGTAGCCCAATAAAGTCTACATACACGAATTCAAATTAAATTTCTTTCGTTGAAAGCTGTATTTGTAAGTTAAAAGTAGTGAAATATATTTGTTAAAAAAATAAATTCACACTAAAAAAATTAAAACAAATTAACCCAAAAGTAGGCGTGACCGAGAATAAATTTTTCGTTATTTTACTCAGAATCAATAACTCTAATAACTGCGAACTTTTGGGCGTTATTTGAATTTTTTTTGCTAAAATCGACATAAGACATTTATTATTATATATCTCATAAAAAAAACTAAAAAAAACTGCTTTAAATTAAAGTAACATAATAATTTGTCCTGTATGTAGACTTTCTTGGGCTACTGTATATAAACTAAAATTTAGTTTCTATTACCAATATTACGCAAACAAAACTATCACAAACGGCGAAATGTCCACCTGGAAAACCAAACATAGCAATCTCCAAATTACTTATCGTATTTTTCTGCAAACCTTAATGTTAATTTAGTTCAAACTTGATTCATATCTTCATCTTATATATGGGGCATTTCACGTCAAGTGAACCAACTTTTGAAATCGATGTCTTCCGATCGCGATAAAATTTGCACCAATGTTAGTTCTATTGGATAGTAATTCGGACACCATTTTTCAACAAGATCGGTCAAGAACTCTCTGAGTTATAGGAGGTCAAAATTTGACATTTTGGCCAAACAGGTGTTTTTTTTTATCCATATAACTTATTACCTATTGTTCTTAGCAAAATGTGTCCCAAATAGTTTAGATAGCTATTTATGCAATCTTTCGAAAAAAAAAATTAAAAAAATTTAATAAAATATTTTTGATTTTTTTTTTTTAAATCAAAAATATTTTTGACTTTTTTTTCAAAATGGGCCCTTTTTATTTTTATTTTTTTTAAGAAAGCTTAGGTCTTTTCCTAAGCGACCTATGTGGTCGCTTAGTGGGATGCGAGTGGGATATCTATCAAAAAAAATATTTTGTAACTCAAGATTTAAAATTTTTGATTTTTTTTGCAAAATCAAAAACTTTGTTGACTTTTTTTAAAAAAATGGACCCATTTTTTAATTTTTTTTTTGCTCAGAAGAAAGCTTATGTGTTTTCCTTTAACACCCTTTTTGTCGCTTAGTGGGATGCGAGTGGGATATCTATAAAAAAATGTTTTGTAACTCAAGACATACAATTTTTTACTTTTTTTTTGAAAAATCAAAAACCTTTTTGACTTTTTTTTTCCAAAATGGACTCTTTTTTTATTAATTTTTTTCTCTCAAAAGAAAGCTTAGGTCTTTTCCTTTAAAACCTTTTTGGTCGCTTAGTGGGATGCGAGTGGGATATCTATCAAAATAAATGTTTTGTAACTCAAGACAAATGTTTTTAAATTGATTTTTTTCATATTTGTGTGTAAGTGTTTCTAAAACCTTAAAAATAAAAACCACAACAACTGACCGATAATTGCCACTGGAGGGGTGCAATATGAGGCCGACCGCTATTAATTTTCCAAATGTTACAAATAATAATAAAAATAAACCACCATATAAATAACCTACCTGTCAACATCTACCTCTCCACCCACTTCATAAAGTCAAATGTCATAAAATAATAAATAAACTGGTACTTCGGAGAAGGGCCATAAAATATTTCCACTTGATTCCAAAAATTTGTTTCTGGGGCACCTGATATTTTAACAATGAAAATCACGTGCGCTGAAAACTACCTCTAGGATTGACTAAAAAAGCCGCAAGATACAAAACTCAGACAAATTTTGGGGGTGGAAAATTAATAGCGGTCGGCCTCATATTGCACCCCTCCAGTGGCTATTATCGGTCAGTTGTTGTGGTTTTTATTTTTAAGGTTTTAGAAACACTTACACACAAATATGAAAAAAATCAATTTAAAAACATTTGTCTTGAGTTACAAAACATTTATTTTGATAGATATCCCACTCGCATCCCACTAAGCGACCAAAAAGGTTTTAAAGGAAAAGACCTAAGCTTTCTTTTGAGAGAAAAAAATTAATAAAAAAAGAGTCCATTTTGGAAAAAAAAAGTCAAAAAGGTTTTTGATTTTTCAAAAAAAAGTAAAAAATTGTATGTCTTGAGTTACAAAACATTTTTTTTATAGATATCCCAATCGCATCCCACTAAGCGACAAAAAGGGTGTTAAAGGAAAACACATAAGCTTTCTTCTGAGCAAAAAAAAAAATTAAAAAATGTATCCATTTTTTTTAAAAAAAGTCAACAAAGTTTTTGATTTTGCAAAAAAAATCAAAAATTTTAAATCTTGAGTTACAAAATATTTTTTTTGATAGATATCCCACTCGCATCCCACTAAGCGACCATATAGGTCGCTTAGGAAAAGACCTAAGCTTTCTTAAAAAAAATAAAAAAAAAAAAAAAAATAAAAAGGGCCCATTTTGAAAAAAAAGTCAAAAATATTTTTGATTTTTTAAAAAAAAAAATCAAAAATATTTTATTAAATTTTTTTAATTTTTTTTTTCGAAAGATTGCATAAATAGCTATCTAAACTATTTGGGACACATTTTGCTAAGAACAATAGGTAATAAGTTATATGGGTAAAAAAAAACACCTGTTTGGCCAAAATGTCAAATTTTGACCTCCTATAAC
Organism: Calliphora vicina; assembly: GCF_958450345.1. NCBI lineage: Eukaryota > Metazoa > Arthropoda > Insecta > Diptera > Calliphoridae > Calliphora > Calliphora vicina. The sequence continues at coordinate 95,557,349 of NC_088783.1, read as the reverse complement.
TCAGAGAGTTCTTGACCGATCTTGTTGAAAAATGGTGTCCGAATTACTATCCAATAGAACTAACATTGGTGCAAATTTCATCGCGATCGGAAGACATCGATTTCAAAAGTTGGTTCACTTGACGTGAAATGCCCCATATACTAAATAGGCCACACGTTTTTTTGTGGTACACTTTTAAGTATGTTATTGTCCACCAATATTAATAAGACATATATGGTTTTCGAATTTCTGCCACCGGGCGATCCATTATACTGAATAACAAACGAGTACAATATAATAAATATGAGTACATTTAGAGATACTGTATTTTTATTTATCAACTAAAATAGAGGATATAGCTACTTTGCCTCATATAAATGTACATATTTATTTCAGTCGGTTTTGAAATCTGAACAATCCATAATTCATTCATTCAATTAAAATCCAAAATATAGATCAAAGACATATGTACATTGACAATATATTTTGGATATAATTGGAATTTAAAATTACACATGAATTACACATTCACTCAATTACACATGGGCTACACATCCAAGTTAAAATTACACACAATCAGCCCAATTATGAATAAAAAATTCCGCGGGAGTTTGTTCCCCGGGAGATTTTTCCCATTGAATTTGAATAGGAAAAATTGGAAAAGGGAAAAAACTCCCGGGGAATTTTTATTCATAATTAGGCTGAATATTACACATGAAGTGGCAACACTGATACATACACATGTTTGCTGTTTTTACCATCCAAAGTGAGTTTTTAAAGTTTTCAACCGAGAAAGTTTAGACTTTGTTCTTGAAGGTCTCATTTATTTCTGACTCTTTATTGAATTCAAATTCTTAATTCTAGCTTAAAATTAATATTGGCTGTACCAATACATACTTATCTTCTACAAAGATGCCGATTGTGCACTTTTAAACAAAGGCATCTTTGGTGGGCATATTGTGTCAAATCATACGATCAATCCAATTCAATTGTGTGCAAACTTTGTGTTTACATTAACATTTGACAATATTTATGAAATAAGAGAATTTGTTTACAAATTCGTAAAACTAAAGTTAATCTGAAATAAAACAGTAGGGTAGCACTTAAAGCCACCCACATGTTTCGTCAATTTATACCGGAATTGAGCATGTGTGTGTGTTTTTTTTTAGCTAAAAACAGGTTTTTATATTTTTACTTGAATGTGCTTTGTTTTCAAACAATTTATGTGCAAACAACCAACTTAAGGGCAAATGCGACCGATTATGTAATTGTAGGACAAGAATATGTGTTTTATTTTTGTAAAAATTAAACTATGTATATCGATTCGCACCGAATTATAGTTCCATTTTTTAGACAAGTAAAATAAAAATTTTCGTTTGGGAATTTACATTGAAACCAGAATAAAAAACAAATATTTGTTTTTGTTTTCAATATAAGTTTCCAAATGAAAATTTTTATTTTCAAAAACAGGCAGTGAAATTATTGTGCAATTAAGGTTTTTCCAACATTTTATGTTCTTTTACTGTCTAATAAGAGTGTGTGTTTCTAGAAGGTAACAAAACGCGCGAAACCTCATCATAAATGTTTTTTTCAAAATTTTTCAATGAAATTTTTAAATAATTTTTACAGGCATATGATATATGTTTCAGTTATTTATGGGTTATAAAAAACCAATATCTTGATGAAATATGAAAAATAACTCATACTCATTTTCCTTTCAAAAAAATTAATATGAAATGCTTAACTGTTAATGCATGTTTAATTATTAGAGTGTCCAAAAAATTTGAAAAACCGGTTTCCGGTTTAACCGAAAAAGTGTGTTTTTGAAAAAACCGACCTCTAAACCACTTCCGAAAAATTTGAAAAAAAAAAATCGCAAAAATACTCTACCCTATAATTTGAATTTTGACCGCCCCCCCCCCTCTAGAATGGTTCTATGTATTGTAGAACCCGTTGTGTAAAATATTAGGATGATATGATAACGCTAACTGGTGCCGCAACGATGCTGAAGTTTTGTGGTGCATTTACAAGGGGAAAAAACGAAATTTTTTCAGTTTTTGTAAAAATTTTGGCATTAAATAATTACTTTTGCAATTTAATTTAAAAGAATCGAAATTTACACGTAATTCTCGTTCTAATAAGATATAAAAGATAAAAATTGGTTGAAAAATTTTAAAGTTATTAAAAAAACTTTAGAACAAAAAATGTAGAAACAAAATTAACATATTTTGAGAAATATTAAAATAAAAGTACATTTTTACTTGAAATATATCCCAAAAAAATTTCTCGAAAATTTCAAAATTTAAATCGTAGGTACGGAAAAACTTTCTATTATAATAAATACTAGACTTCATGTTATATTTCTCTTAAGTTGCATCAAAATCGACCCAAAAATAAATAACATTCCCCTATCTTTAAATTAGAAATTCCAAATATTGAAAAATTTTAACTTTGACTTTCACGACTTAAGGTTTAAAGTTTTTCAATTTTAATAAAACTTTCAGAGTCTATTTAGAATTATTTGGGCTATAATATTCTGAATATGTTTTACATCAAATTCATAACAGTAATGAAATAGAGCACATTCGCCAAAAATGGCCATATAATTCGTTTTTCTCGAAAATTTCAAAGTTTAAATCGTAGGTACGGAAAACTTAAGAGATATTTTCATAGTTTTTTAATATTTCTATTCCCTATTATGTTCTCAATAAATCCCAATGAGATGATCAAAAAATTCTGAAATTTATTTAACAAAATTTTGGAAAATTTGAAAATGGAGTTTTGAAACTGCCGTTAAACAAATTTTATTTATGTGGCCATATCTGCGAATAGGTTAACGGTATCCTACGAAGATAAAAACTCATATACAAGTAAATATGTACATATTTTAAGTAAAAATAAGCTTTTATTTTAATATTTATCAAAATATGTTAATTTTGTTTCTACATTTCTGGTTCTAGTTGCCTGAAACACGTTAATGGCCTGGCGAATTTTTAATAACTTTAAAATTTTTTGACCAATTTCGGTTTTTTATGTCTCATTAGAACGACAATTACGTGTACATTTCGATTCTTTTAAATTAAATTGCAAAAGTAATTATTTAATGCCAAATTTATAACAAAAACTGAAAAAATTTCATTTTTTCCCCTTGTAAATGCACCTCAAAACTTCAGCGTCGTTGCGGCACCAGTTAGCGTTATCCTATCATCCTAATATTTTACACAACGAGTTTCTACAATACATAGAACCATTCTAGAGGGGGGGGGGCGGCCTGTACCTAGAAAATTTGTTTCGTCCATACAATCTTGGAGCACTCTATTGAGCACCCATGAAAATAAGAAAAAAACTTTTTTTGGGGCACACTAATGTACATATATACATACATATTTATATTTAAAGAACAAACATTTTATTTTTGTAAATATCTGTTTTTACATTTGTGAATAGAAATATAAATAAATTAAATATATTCCGAGTATATGAGAACTGATTAAATAAAAACCAAACAAAATTCTTTAAGAAGGAATAATAATATGTTTTATTTTAATCTCTATTTAAATATCTTTAATAAAAATATTTATACTGCACAGCTATGGAATAAATATACAACATGGTTGCAAAAGACCCCAAAAGCATTGTGTGGCCATGCCGCTTTAATAAACATAACATATTTTTTATGAACAAGGCAGTTTATGTTGTTATTTTTATATTCCTATAATTCTTTAATTTTAGATAAAAACAACATCTGAATTTCGGTGCGAATCGATATAGTTTTATCTGTACAACAATAAAACACATACTCTTGCCCTACAATTACACAATCGGTCACATTTGCTTTTAAGAAGGTTATTTTCACAAAAATAGCAAGAAACAAAAATTCTTTTGTTAGGTTTTTGTTTTATTTTTACGTTTTTAATACACACACAAGCACATATATAGTCTGATAAATGGGAATTAAAAGATCTCATAAATCAACATGAGAGCATTGTTACGCATACTAAAGAATCTTTACTAAACCTCACAACATCAATTAACCATCTCTTAAATCAACACCAAACTCAAACATCAAACAACATCTCTTCTATAACAAATCTTAAAAATTCAAACAATGCAACCACTCCCAACATTGAAATCATTAACGTAACCAATACTTCTTCAAAATCTGCTGAACAACCGTCCAAAACCAAAGATAAATCCAAACAACCTGAACCAATATATAATCCAAAAAAAATAACTAACAGACGTAATGAAATCGACTCACAAGACTTAACTATGGAACATTAAAGACACTACATTACATCTTCACTACATATTATTTTGATGTCCATAAAAATACTGCAGTGGAACCTTAATGGTTTTTATAATAACTTACATGAACTACAGATCTTAATACGTCTGAACATACCAGATATTATTGCACTCCAGGAAACCCATCATAATGCCAATAATCTAAAATTGAATGGATACGTCGCTCTTTTGTCCACCCCAAACGCCACTCGTCACGGTGGTACTGCTATTTTTATTAAACATAACTTTGAAACCTCATCGAGTAACTTTGTAATAGCCAATGCGTTTGTTGGCTTTAAACTGAAAATTATATCAGTCTACATAAGTCCATCTGATCCATTACCTATAACGGAGTTAAAATCGCTATTTCTCGACAACAATCAACGAACTATAATACTTGGTGATTTTAACGCACACTCTACTTTGTGGGGCTCAAGTTCTACTCTATCCAAAGGTGTTATTATCGAGAATATTATAACACGTTCTAACATGATATTACTTAATGACGGTTTGCAACTCATCTTTCAACTAGATCTACATTCACCCACGTTGATCTTTCTTTAACCTCAGCTGACATTGCACCTTTTTTTTCTTGGAAAACTGATAACCAATTGAATGGTAGCGATCACTACCCAATTCACATAAAATTACATTTACCTCACTCTCAACCTAATTATTTACATCCTAAACAAGCACGTTTTATACCGATAAGGCTAATTGGAATCTTTTCCAATACCACTTGAGTATTACTCCACTGAGAGATATTTCCACAAACATCAATAAAGAAATCGCCAGGCTACAAAAAACTTTAATATCAGCAGCTAATATTGCAATGCCTCATCAGAAACTTTACAAAAACAGAAAATATACTTATTGGTGTTCTATGTTTTCAAAAGACATCCTACCACAGAAAATAGAATTGCTTATAAAAAAGCTAACAGTATTTTTAAACTTAAAAGTAAACAAGCTAAAAGTAGCTCCTTTTTTGACTTTACTAGTGAGATTAACCCAAACACTCCAATTAACAAAATTTGGCACAACATCCGTAAACTAAATGGAATAAACTCTTACAAACACATTCATCATATCTCACATAACAACCACCCTGTTTACAACTCAAACGACATCGCCAATATTTTTGCACAAACCTGGTCCCTACAATCTAATAATGATAATTTCAGTAATACATTCATACACAAAAAACAAAATATAGATATCCAATTAAACTACAGTTTAAATAACACAACGAAACTGCTTGAAGATGATATCACTCTTTTTGAAATAATATCAACACTAAACTCACTCAAAGGCAAAACCCCTGGATTTGACAGAATTTCTTATCCCATCCTAAAAAATCTCCCTGAAAATATAAAACATCAAATGCTTAAAATGTTTAACCAAATTTTCACATCTGGCGTTATGCCACAACAATGGAAAACATCCACCATTATTCCAATACTAAAACCAAATAAAGACCCTATGTACGTGGATAATTATCGCCCTATATCTCTAATCCCATGTATATCTAAATTACTCAAAAAAATTATTGCTACTAGAATTACTTGGTCACTTCTAAAAATGAAACTCCTGAGCATACACCAAATGGCATTCAAACCCAACAAAGGAACAATAGATGCTTTAACGTACATCGATCACTTCACCGCATCATCTATATCGCATAGAAATCATCTCTCCATTATATCTATTGACTTTGAAAAGGCTTTTGATCGAATCGGAATTCATACAATCATCTCACAATTAAAAGAATGGAAATTTGGCCCAAAAATTATTAACTTCATTTACACATTTCTTTCAAACAGAAAATTCCGCGTAAAAATAAACAATGTTTACTCATCTATTAAACCTCTTCACAATGGAATACCACAAGGGTCACCTCTATCTGTAGTTCTTTTTCAAATTGCGACCGACAAGTTAAACAAAATAATATCAAATAACAAGTTCTTTAAACATGTTATTTATGCAGACGATTTGTATTTAATATGCAAACATCTACGCAATGTTGTCATTCAACATAAGATTGATGATCTTTTCAACTCTTTAAACACTTGGTGTGATACAACAGGTGCCAAAATTTCAATCCCTAAAACCAAATGCCTCCACATATGCAAAAAAATCTCATGTGATAGTACTTATTTTACTATACAAGGCAACCAGATTGAAATCGTAAATAATCTTAAAATTTTAGGTTTATTTTTCAATCACCGATACTCTTGGAATGCTCACATTGAATACTTAAAAAAAGCACTACAACCTCGCTTAAACCTCATCAAATGTCTTGCATCAAAAAAAAGTAACTCTCATCCAACTACTGTTTTAAATGCTGTTCGCAGTCTCATTTTATCCAAAATTGACTATGGACTGGCTATTTATGGCAAAGCTTCAAAATCTCAGCTAATGAAAATTGTGACATTCTACAATTCATCAATAAGATTTGCCTTAGGTGCATTCAGAACCACCCCCATAAAAAATCTTATGGCTGAATCAGGCCTACCAACACTGGATAAAAGGTGTCATGAACTAACTCTAAAATTAATCCCTAAAATAATGTTCCCGGCGGAACAACATCTAATAAAACGTATCTCAAACCTTACACCACTAACTTCCCTTAGATATCCCTCCAGTATTCTTTTAGCCATTAAGCGAGCCTCTGAGATAAATATAAATCCAAAAACACAAAAAGTCTACTTCCCCAATGAACCTCCATGGAAACTAAAAAACTCATCCTTTGTTCTACAATTTACAAATCTACCTAAAAATTCAACTTCAAATAACACCTACTTAGCTTACTTCAATGAAATTTCAACCCAATACATAAATAAAAACTGGAAAATCGTATACACCGATGGATCAAAGACTGACACATGCACATCCATAGCAATAATAAATGAACATTTAAAAACTGATTTTCTCGCCATCTTAGATGAGAGTTCTTCTATTTTTCTTGCAGAAGCAACTGCTATTTTAATCACCCTAACCAAATACAAAAATATCCGTGGTAAATACATCATATGCTCAGATTCAAAATCTACAGTCATGGCAATACAAAACATTAAAAATAATAATATTACTATATCAAAAATAAGAGACATACGAATAAAATATCATACAAAATTCAAAATTATGTGGATACCTGGTCACATTGGAATACCAGGTAACACCATGGCAGACGAAGCAGCAAAATATGCCACACACGCACCTATAATTAAATATTACACATGTAGCAAACGTGATATAAACAAAATCATTGTCTCTTCCACAAAACATTCTGACTTTGCAGAATGGGTTAACTACAACCATCATTATAAAAATATTAACCCACTAAAAATCATACCAACATATCCCCAGTCAGTATCCAGATTAAGCATCCTAAAATACATCAGACTAAGACTTGGACATACATTCATTACTAACCACTACATCTTAAACGGAACAACACCACTGATTTGTCCATTGTGCAATACATCCACCATAAATATTCACCATCTTGTATACAACTGCAACATTATAAATAATGCCCAGATCACCCTATACGGTAAACTGTGTTTACACGCATTACTTCAAAATATTAATATCGATAATATAAAGAAAGTCAACACAATTCTAAAACATTGTAACATATACCATCTCATATGAAGCAAACTAAACATGTAAAAATATTTAGGTCTAAAACCTTAGCTGTTAGTACCTAATTTCTTTTTATTTAATCTTATAATTTATTATAATTTTAAATTTTTGTAAATAAATAAATAAATAAAATATTCCTATAATTCTTTAATTTTGGATAAAAACAGCATCTGAATTTCGGTGCGAATCGATATAGTTTTATCTGTACAACAATAAAACACATACTCTTGCCCTACAATTACACAATCGGTCACATTTGCTTTTAAGAAGGTTATTTGCACAAAAATTGCAAGAAACAAAAATTCTTTTATTAGGTTTTTGTTTTATTTTTACGTTTTTAATACAGACACATACATACACAAGCACATATATAGGCTGATAAATGAGAATTAAAAGATCTCATAAACAACAAGAGAACGAGAGCATTGTTACGCTCTTTGTTTGTGCTTCTTTCCCTTTTGTCTTCCCTCCCGCATCATGTATTCTTTATTTTCAAAAATATTTTGCTTTTCGTTCACATGCGCATTCTATATTATTTATATTCTTTGATTATGGCAAAATGGCGATAATTTTATGACGATAAAAAAGGTTGATACAAATTAATTTGTGCTCTGTGTACTTATTTTATGTGCTCAAAAAATCCGGCTCGATTGAACCAAATGTTTGTGCGTGAAACAAAATAGAAATAAAACTCAGTGTTTTTATTTTGGATATATTAAAAATAATTTTCTTTATTAAATATTACCTTTAATGTGTGAAATGGGTTGTAGATACCTTAGCGATCAAGCTACGATTAGAATTGTTTAAGCACAACAAAGTGGCGGTTATACACGTTAGAATTTAAAAGAAATTTCCCCACCCAAGGGTGAACAAAAGGGACAAAAAATCTAACTTAAACAATGACCGACTTGATTCTTTATTAAATTCCAAAATACAACTAATTTCACATTTTGTCTTTAAAAGATATACTGAACAATATCTGCTATGGTTACAGGAGTAGCGTCACATACGTCAAAATGAATAAGTTCAAAACAATTGAAGACCTCGAAAAACTTTCTTTTGGAAATGGAGTTCTCGCAAATTTTTCTTGTAAACAAATTTCACACGTTTCTTTATCATTTTTGCATTCATTTCTTTTATGTCTGTAGCTAAATCATCTTTTAATAATTGTTTGATACCTCCACAGAAAAAAGTAAAAATGATTTTCAATTACGAAATTGAATTAAAAAAATATTTGATTTTGCTCAATCATCAAAATGATACTATTAATTAAAATGAAATTAAAAATTTTAATTGAAAAAAATCCAATTAAAATAGTATTAAATATAGTAATAGAATTCCTGTACAAATTTCAATTAAATTTTTAATGGAATCAATTATGTTTGTAATTGCAATTTTGCACTAAATCTATTAAAATATTCATTAACACAATTCAGCAATTAATTGTCAATTTTTTAATTTTATTTCGTTATAATTATTTTACATATACATTTAAAATATAATAAATTTACATGTAATGTAGGTACTTAGAATTTAACTAGACACTAAAAATTAACATGGCGTCATCTCGGTGGCAGCCTTCAACATTGGCAGTTGGATTGTACAGATTTTCTCATCTGAACAAGTACTTACCCGGAAACGCAAATATTATTCCTAATATCACTCGGAAAAATAGTACATTAATATAAGGATATTTTAAAAAGGAATATATTCGTACTTACCCACTATAGTTCAAAGTATCACTTTTTCCGTGCGAAATTCAAATTTCGAAGTTGTCATTATTTATTATTTGTTATTGTCAACCTGTTACTAAGACTCCAATGCAATCAAATTCGCAATTGGTTTTTGTAAAATACAAAATACGGCTTGACAGCACGCCTTCAAAGTCAACGTTTCGATACATTTTTTTATAAATTTGTGAATAGTATCAATATTATATTGTAACTTTTATCCGTTAATTGTGGAAAGTGTGTGAATAATTCAAATAATATTTAAAATGGAAAACAACGAGACTTGTAAGTACTTAATTTTTCTTTCCTAAATATTTGGAAACTATTTCCCTTTATATTAAAAATTACAATTTTTAAAATTAACCTTAAAGTAATTTCTTTTGATTACGAAACTCTAACTTTATAGAAGGTATTTAAATGTTGTGAATTCATTACACTTTATTTCATACTGCGCATTCTTGCACTTTCTGAGTAATTTAATTTTTTCTAGGTTACTGTGCTATAAATAAAATAACTTTTTGAAATTTGGCTAAAAGAACACCCAAAAGATATTGTGAAGAAAATTAGTGCACCTGTTATTCCTAAGGGTTGTAAGAAATTATTGGATGAAAAAATCCCCCTTTTTGTCTACAATTACTTAAAAGTAAAATGTTAAAAATGCAGAAGAAAGGAAGATAATTTTCGAAATGAAAACACTATATGGCTTAATGGTGATATATGCTTTCAGATTTGTATATTTGGTTACCAATGACATTCACAGTACACAAGGTATTAATACATTCGAAGCAGATGATAGAAAACACAGACGAAGAAATAGGATCGTTTTAAAAATTGAACATACCCGAGGTGTCCTACTAAACTTGACAACACTTCTTCTTTTTTGCGCATGTCAAATTTCATTCAAATCGGACTAAGGATTTAGAAATTACGGATTTATTTCCCTCTTTTTATACCCTTCAGCTTCGTGAGAAGGGTATATATAAGTTTGTCATTCCGTTTGTAATTTCTACATTTTTCATTTCCGACCCTATAAAGTATATATATTCTGGATCCTTATAGATAGCGGAGTCGATTAAGCCATGTCTGTCTGTCTGTCTGTCTGTCTGTCTGTCTGTCTGTCTGTCTGTCTGTCTGTTGAAATCAATTTTCTGAAGGCCCCAGATATCTCCGGGATCCAAATCTTCAACAATTCTGTCAGACATACTTTCGAGAATTTTGCTATTTAAAATCAGCAAAATCCGTCCATAAATAACGGAGATATGAGCAAAAATCCGAGACAACCTCTGAAAATTTCATCAAAAAACACAATGTATTGCATGCTTTGACAAAAAAGCAACAAAACGTATGCTTGGATGTGCAAGCTTTGCGTATTTTGTTTTTCTTTTGTGTTTCGTTTCTTTTGGCGTTGTTGTTGTTTTTTATACAATTAAACGTATGTTTGGATGTGTGTTGGTTTCATTGCCTTGCGTATTTTGTTTTTTCTTTTGGTGTTCTGTTTCGTTTGGCGTTGTTGTTGTTTTTTGTGTTCTTGATAAATTTAGGATGCTATAAGCTGAAAGTGGGCAATGTACATACATATATACTAATTATAAAAAATAATAATGCATCCACAACAAAGGTGAAGGGTATATAAGATTCGGCATAGCCGAATATAGCACTCTTACTTGTTTTTATATACCACTGTGCGAAGTTTTATCCGATATTTCAATTAATATTTTGAATCCATGTGGAACGATTATTGGACCCAAGTGATCTGTACGAGACGAAGGTTTTGGACGGCTGCCTGAATACCATACCATAATCAAAAGCAATGAATTTACGTTATTTTACTCCTGATGGGTTAATGGTCGAAAAAGGGTTAATTTTTTTCTTAAATTTGTTGAAAATATAAGTATTTCTACCTATGGTCCAATTTTGGTATCAAACAGTAAAATACTTTAATAGTTATTAATTTCGCACGGAAAATGTGATACTTTGAACTATAGTGTTACCTAACGAAAGTCTTCTCCAAAGAAAATATATTTCAAGCATCGGATTCCGCATATTCACAACATGTCTTAAAAATTACACACATTTATGTATAATCTAACAGATTCGTACTTACCGAATAGCTTCACATAATCGAAAGAAGACCATGAATATACCTTGCCATCATTTGGAATTAACGGGTTTCAAAATAATCCAATTTGCGGACATTTTATATGAAACTACGAGTATTATTGTAATTATTGTTTCAAGTTCGAATTTTTATTTTACAATAAAGAAAAATATTTTTTCTTTTCATACAAATTATTCAATGCTTATAATATAATTACAAAATTTAATAATTAAAGTATAAACAAAGTATTTTATTTCTACACTCCTCCTCTTTGTTTACAAATTATATAAGTCCTAAAAGTTTTCTTAACATTAACAATCGTGTTTTAGCAAATGGTTTTGTTAGAATATCTGCTATCATTATATCAATAGGACAATACTTAAGGTTTATAAACTTTTGAATACAATAATCCTTTACAAAATGATATTTTATGTCAACATGTTTTGTTCTAGCATTACATTTTTCATTTAAAACTATCTTAATGCAACTCTGAATATCTTCCATAATTGTAATCGGTGTATTTACTTTATTATTCATTTCTTGAAGTAGTCCATAAATCCACTTTGCTTCTTTACATGCTTCTGACAATGCTATGAATTCGGCTTCAGCTGTAGAAAGTGAAACACAACTTTGCTTTCGACATGACCAGCTAACAACTCCACCATTTAAATAAAATGCGTAACCACTATGCGATTTCCTATCAATTTTATTTTCAGCCCAGTCTGCATCCACATATCCATATAACTGATTATTTTCTGATGCACTACTTAATCTTAACGATAATTTTGCTGATCCTTTCAGATACTTCATAACTCTCTTTACTTCATTCCAGTCTTCTTTAGTTGGTGCTTGAGTTTTCTGAGCTAATATTGCTATACTTGCTGTAATATCGAGTCTTGTATTTACTGATAAATAAATAGGTGTTCCAATAGCTTTTTGATACAGCTTATTATCTAAAAGTATTTCTGATTCTCCAATTTTGTTATATGAAGGTATTAATGGAATATCTGAAATTTTGAGTCTTGAAGTCCAAATTCATTTATAATTTTCTTGATATATTATTCTTGACTAATTAAATAATGACCTTCTTCATCTTTTGTAACTTCCATTCCGAGATAGTGTTTAATTGGTCCCAAATTAGACATAGTGAATTTCGAACTTAACATATTAAAAATTTCTTCAATAAATTTTACATCTTTACTTGCCACAATCATATCATCAACATATACCAAAAGATAATCTACATTTTTTCTTATATATAAGCAAGGATCCATTAAACTTTGACTAAATTTGAATTCGATTAATGCCTTATGAATACATTGGTTCCACGAACGGGCAGGTTGTTTTAAACCGTATAAACTCTTTTTAAGTAAGCAAACTTTATTTGGATACTCTTTTGACATAAAACCTGGAGGCCGCTTCATATATAACGTTTCATTTAAATCCGCATTCACAAAATGATATAAATTCATTTTCTCTTTTCCAGCTATCGAAAATAAAATCCTTGTTGTTGTTTGCTTAACAACTGGAGCAAATACTGCATCATTGAGCGACAAGTCTAGCTTTAAATCTTTCAATTTCTTCTTTTTCATTTGTCTTTTTCTTATACACCCATTTGTAACCAATTGCTTTTCGATCTGGAGGAAGATCAACAAGAACCCAAGTATTATTTTCTTTTGTCGATTTAAGCTCCTCCTGCATAGCACCAATCCACTGTGACTTCTCCTCCTTAATTGAAATCGCTTCGTTGAAATTATTTGGATCTGGTGATATAATGGCAGAATTGATTTGAAATCGACTTGGAGGTACTCCTTTATTGATTCTATTAGATATCGCGTCGAACACCATCAGGACTTTGAATAGCATCTTCAAATGTTTCTCCAGTACCAGACCATTCAGAATCCAAAATTTGGTTATCAGTTGTAAAACTGTCTACACTTACTACCATATTTTCTGAAATGTCATCCGTATCTTCAAAATAATTGTTCTCGTCCGGATTTGCTACTTCATTTCCGACATTTTCTACTTCATTTTGGGTTTCATCAATATTTTCTAAATGTTCTTCATTTTCTTGAGTAGGCAAATAAACAACTTCCTTATTATTATCTTGAATTTCATTATGTAAACTTTTGTTACAATTATCTGTAGAATCAATGAAAGCAATATCACGAGAAATCTGTACCTTATTAGTTTTCGGATCTAAAATTCTGATTCCTATCTGAATCATATCCAATAAAAACTTTTCGAATCGCCTTTAAATCAAGCTTCTTCATTTTTTCTTGTACATAACATAAGGATCCAAATGTATGAAAGTTCTTTATTTTTTATTTTAGTTCCACATTCTGATAAGAATTGTTTAACTTTTTCGCCTATATATTCTCCACCTCTGTCTGATCTTATAGCTTTTGAATAATGACCGACTTGATTCTTTATTAAATTCCAAAATTCAACTAATTTGCTATAAACTTCACCTTTTGTCTTTAAAAGATATACTGAACAAATGTTACAAAATATTTATAACCACTACAAGTTACTGGAGATATAGCACCACAAACGTTTCCTTCTTTTTTCTTTCGGAAATGGAGTTCTCGCAAATTTTCCTTGTAAACAATTTCACACGTTTTTTTATAATTTTTGCATTCATTTATTTTTATGTCTGTAGCTAAATCATTTTTTAATAATTGTTTAATACCTCCTTCATTATGATAACCAAGAACTCGATGCCAATAGTGTATACAACCTTCATTACAATTATGAACTAAAAAAACTTTTTCAGAAGTTGCATTAAGTGTGTACAATCTATTTTTATGATAAGCTTTACAAATAACCTTAGAATTCTTCTATAAAATACATTAATTACAGAATAGCCTTTCTCAGTAATTTTCCTAACTGATAATAAATTTGAATTGAAATCCGGAACATAGTAAACATCACTCACAATTAAGGACATATTTCCAATCTTGATTTTGCACATCCCCTTACCTTTATCCTGAGAATTGTTTACATTTGCAACACAAATTGGCTGACCTTTATCATTATAGTTGATTTCACTAAATAATTCTTTATCATAGGCAATATGGCAACTTGCATTATCCATGTAGCTTGATTACCGTTCTCCAAATTAGTCATCAAAACAAATTTATCTTCACCTTTATCTTCTATTTCTTCAATATTTGCAGACTTTTTTATTATTTTTACACCACATTTGATATTTATGACAATCTTTTTTAAGGTGACCAGGCTTCTTGCAAAAGAAACAGGATTTGCTTTCTTGTTTCCTCACCGCCTTTTACTTCAGAGCGGAAACATTCGACCCATCATCACGAGACATTTTTTAAAAATATTCTTCTAATAGCTTTCCTTTAACAGTTTCCATTGTCAAATCTTTATCTGGTCTTACCTCAAGAGCAGTAATTAAACCGTCATAGCTTGTTGGTAAACTGCTAAGGATCATTGAAACTTGCCAATCTTCTGAGAAATTCTGATCTCCAATTGCCCGGAGTTTGTCGAATAATTCCATCATAGAATTTATATGAATTTCCATATTCTCACCTTCGCCTAACCGCATGCTGCATATTTTTCGCATTAGGTGCACTTTTGAACTTAATGTAACACGTTCATGTTGGTTTTGCAGTTTACTCCATGCATTTTTGGCTGAGATTTCATTCCGAATATGAATAAGTTGGGTATCATCTATACACAAACTTAAAACTGCAAATGTTTCCATATCATTCTTTCTCCAAGTATCTGTGTCCTGAATTGGCTCTTGAATTTCCAATTATAGTAATTGTCTTGATTTAGCTTTTCTATACCATAAAATCTGGTTTCGCAATATTTTTTTCTGTGTCCTTCACTATGATGACCAAGAACTCGATGCAAATAGATAGTGTATACAACCTTTATTACAATTATGAACTGAAAAAACTTTTTCAGAAGTTGCATTAAGTGTGTACAAACTATTTTTAAGATAAGCTTTACAAATAATAATAATTACAGAATAGCCTTTCTCAGTAATTTTCCTAACTGATAATAAATTTGAATTTAAATCATCACTCACAATTAAGGACATATCTCCAATCTTAATTTTGCACATAGCTTTACCTTTAGCCTGAGAACAGTTTCCATTTGCAACACAAATTGACTGACCTTTATCATTATAGTTGATTTAAATAATTCATTATCATGGGCAATAGGCAACTTGCGCCCGAATATATTACACTGCGGAACAGAGATTTTGGTGCCCGAGATTTGAACTACGTTTTGTACAAGCTGATGAACCCTCATTACTATGTTATACTTGTTTTTTCCAGTCAGCTCGAATACCCTATTTTTTTGGTGTTTTTCTTAAAAATTTTGGGTAATGCAGCTGAGAATGTGAAATTTTTTTAGCATGAGGCTGGTATACTTAAACATATGCTTCTTTTGACTATAATAATTCTAATGGATGTTTTGGCATATTTGTCTGATCTTTCAGGAAAGTTGAAATTTTACTCTTTTAGCTTTATTGTGCATTATGAAAATTTTAAATAAAAATTTAGCACTGAACATTCAAGGCATTATAGCGAACATAGTTTTTAATTAAAATGAAAAATTAGTTAAAAATTTAATGAAATATTTAGATAATATCCCGAAATTTTACATCCTAAAATACTATTTTTTTTTATAAATAAATTTTTAGGTAGTCGTTAGTCTTATTTCTTAATACACATTTAAATCTAACTACAGCAATATAAATACTTCATTTGACGTTTTTAAAATATTGCGAATTTTTGTATTTACGTGATTAACAGCGTTTTTGGTGAAAATATCTTAAAATTTTTATTAAAAACACTAGTATTTTATAGAAAAAAATTAATTTTTACAAACATATAGATTTATTTCTACATTATATATCCAGGAATTGTCCAAGTTGCGAATCTGAATACCAAAGTAATCAAAATACATATGAAAAATATTGTAAAACTTTGAGTTATTTGCCAAATAGTTTAGTACATTTTCAGCGAATTTTCAATATTTTTATATAAATTAGTTTATTGATATGTTTTTATTGTATATAGTGAAAAAAATTTTACCATAGGTCAAACTTATAAGGATGAAACGGAAAAAAGTTTATTTGCAACATCCTAGTGATATCACCAATATATAGAATACCAGTACAAAAATTAATTTTTAATTTTAGTTTCCATTTATGAAATAATCAAACAAGTCATCAAAACAAATTCATCTTCACCTTTATCTTTAATCTTTATCTTCAATAATATTTGCAGACTTTTTATTATTTTTACACCACATTTGATATTTATGACCAGTGGTACGCAAAAAGAGGCATTTAATTTGTGTGCTCTTTTGGGTAAAAATAAAATATACACAACAACATCAAGAAACTGAATGAATTGTGTGTATTTTTACGCTCTATTACGCTCTTTTGTTGACATTCGGGTTGTTTGACGAAAATCATCGTAACCTCAACAATATGAACGCCTACCATGGTTTATGACAATCTTTTTTTAATGTGACCAGGCTTCTTGCAAAATAAACAGGATTTGCTTTCTTGTTTCCTCACGGTCTTTGACTTCAAAGCGGAAACATTCGAACCATCATCATGAGACAATTTTTTAAAATATTCTTCTAATAGCTTTCCATTAACAGTTTCCATTGTCAAATAATTCCATCATAGAATTTATATGAATTTCCTTGTTATCACCTTCGCCTATCCGCATGCTGCATATTTTTCGCATTAGTTGCACTTTTGAACTTAATGTAACACGTTCATGTTGTTTTTGTAGTTTACTACGTTCATGTTGGTTTTGCAGTTTACTCCATGCATTTCTGGCTGAGATTTCATTTTGAATATGAATAAGTTGGGAATCTTCTACACACAAACTTAAAACTGCAAATGTTTCCATATCTTTCTTTCTCCAAGAATCTGTGTCCTGAATTGGCTCTTGAATTACGGACCACAGATTTTCCTTTATTAGATACATCTTCATCTTGAATTTCCAATTATAGCAATTGCCTTGATTTAGCTTTTCTATACCATAAAATCTGGTTTTGCTCATCTTGATTTATAGCCCTTGATTTCTTGATCGAATTTTTATTCTACAATAAAGAAAAATTATTTTTCTTTTCATAAAAATTGTTCAATGTTTATAATATATCCAGCAACAACTTGGTAATGACTTACAATTACTAAACAGCTTATTTTTCAATGACTACTACATACCACCTGCATTACATATAAGTAGTTTAGTAATGGCTGGCATATAATCTGATACATAAGTACTTGTTTATGAGCTAAAGGCCAATCCACAAAATATTTAGTGTTGTGATTTCTTTTGGCACGAAACTTATTGTTGCTGAATTTTGTATGGATACTGCAATTCTGAAGGCATTTATAGACCATAGAACCATATTTGGGGAAGAAATTTGTATGGGGGCTAGGAGAAATCATGAACCGATTCTTATAATTTTCACCAAAGTTAGTCCTTTTGTTATAAAAATAACGTGTGTAAAGTTTTATGGTATTATCTGCAATATATTTACACAAATAACCAAAAATATGTGAAAATTGTCAATTTTTTTTTAGATTGTCTCACATTTTGGTTCATAGCTCTGGTTCTACTGAACCGATTTAGCTGATTTTCAATACCAAACTGCTTACAATAAACATATTTTTTGCAAGTCTACCAATTTTGTTTGCTTATTTTGGACGGGAGCGTGTTTTACACAGACGGACATGGCTCAATCATAAGGATCAAGAAAATATATATTTTGTTGGGTCTCAGATGAATATTTCTCAATGTTACACACGGAATGACAAACTTATATATACCCTCATTCACCACTTGTGGTGGTGGAGGGTATAATAATCAGTTACTTTTTCTCAATTTTCCCATTTATTTTATTTGAATGTTTATTTTTAGAAAAACAGAAAATAATATAGTACTACTGAGTGAAAACCATTATTTGATACACAATAAAATAACTAAGCAGTAGTGTAGTGAGTAGAACAGCAGACTAGCAAACGGATAGTTGTTGGTTCGACTCTAGGCTGCGACTTATTTCTTATTTTTTATTTGCAAATACAAAATTCTATAAATAGCTCTACAACAAAACAATTTATTTAACAGCCTATTTGTAAGCGAGGGTGGTAAGTACTTGCCTCCAATGACATCTCCGTGTTAAAATAATGAATTAAAAAGATATTGTGTAAGTAGTGAATAGTAGGTATATTAGCTTTTTAACTCATTAAGTTTTTGCTTTGTAATTACAAAATTTAATAATTAAAGTATAAACAAAGTATT
The DNA here is from genome assembly GCF_958450345.1 of Calliphora vicina. Taxonomy (NCBI): domain Eukaryota; kingdom Metazoa; phylum Arthropoda; class Insecta; order Diptera; family Calliphoridae; genus Calliphora; species Calliphora vicina. The sequence goes on along the minus strand of NC_088783.1, from coordinate 95,538,306 downwards.
TTATTTCTACATGAACTTTATGGTGTTTATGTATAAAGTTGATATTATTTATATTAAAAAGTTTTTTTTTCCTAAATTAATGTATTGTTCCTTAAATTTTGTATATTTTTCATTTAGTTAATGTTCATATGCCAAAGGATCGTGTTACTCAAATGCATCAAGGATATGGATTTGTAGAGTTTCTTAGTGAAGATGATGCTGACTATGCGATAAAAATTATGAATATGATAAAACTATACGGAAAGCCAATAAGAGTCAATAAAGCATCGGCACATCAAAAGAATTTGGATGTTGGTGCGAACATATTTATTGGAAATTTGGACCCTGAAGTCGATGAAAAACTTTTATACGATACTTTTTCAGCTTTTGGTGTTATATTGCAAACACCAAAAATTATGCGAGATCCTGAAACTGGTAATTCTAAAGGATTTGCTTTCATTAACTTTGCAAGTTTTGAAGCGTCTGACGCTGCAATGGATGCAATGAATGGTCAATATCTTTGCAATCGCCCCATATCTGTTTCATATGCATTCAAGAAAGACTCAAAGGGAGAACGACATGGTTCGGCTGCGGAACGATTGTTGGCAGCTCAAAATCCATCTTCACATGCTGATCGACCGCATCAACTCTTTGCAGACGCTCCTGTGCCTAGTATGATACCTGTAATGGCTGGACAATTAATTCCACCTCCATTGTTAGCGCCTCCTCCTCCACCAAACACTGGTTCTACGTCAATGATGCCTCCACCACCTCCGGTACCTCCACCACAATCTGCATTTGTGCCTCCACCACCATTACCACCACTAGCAGGAAATCAATCCTTACCACCCCCAGTAGGAATACCACCACCACCGAGAATGCTGCCTCCCAATTCTTGGCCATCAGCAGCACCTGCACCCCCTCCTCCAAATTGGAGACCAACTGGGTTCCCCACTGCTCCTTTTCCCCCAACACCGTTTAATGGTGAATCGACTGTAGGATATCAATATTAATTATAATATAATTTAAAAATTATGTGTAATGCTCTTTTATAACATAAAATGTTTATATTAAACCAGTTTTTCTTATTTTTTGGAGACCCTTAGTTTTTTACTGGACATTTTTTGTCCAGTAAAAAATATCATGTTCTCTATCTACCAACTGTCACTTTCAACACTCTCTTGCTGTCTCGTTACAAGTTTTTAAAAGTAAACGAACGGAATCCCGTAACATCCAGTGATATTTTATTACAAATTATCAAGTACGCGAACACAACTAATCTCACGACTTAGGTTTTTGACAACAGACTTAGATTTTTCCCTCTCAGTAACGCTTCTATGGATATATTATTCTTTGGTTTGAGTTTTTCAGTGCTATATAATTTTTCTTATTTAAATAAAAGTATGGTAGCACTACTAAATGTCCAAAAAAATATCGATAGTTTTGCATAAGGTTTAAAATTAAGTTAAACGTTTTTTGCACATGACTACCAACTACGCAATAAATATGATTCATGCACAATATACAAATTATAAACCAATGGCATATATGCGCAAGCTACATGATAGAAATATTTGTCGCAGTATTTCCAAAAATAATTTGGGTAAATAATGGTACTTTTTCCGATATCTTAAGAAAATTCCCTATTTAAATACTGTTTTTTAAACATTTGCAATGAACATAAGCTTCGTCCGTCTGGCTGGCTGGCTGGCTGTCCATATAAACCTTGTGCGCAGAGTACAGGTAGCAATTTTGAAGATATTTCGATCAAATTTGGTACATATTATTTTTTTGGCCCAAGGACCAAGGACTGGCTGAAATCGGTCCATTATTTCACCTAGCCCCCATACAAATGTCCTTCCGAAATTAGACTTTATCGTCATAAATGTTTAATTTATATATGTATCTCCACAAATTCCGCTCCAAATAAGTTTTATATATACAAAATTCATGTCACCAATTTTTGTTACGATCGGTCCATAATTAGTCATAGCTCCCATATAGACTTGCCACCTTTTGAAATTTCCAAAACGGGACACCACTAAATGATCAGAGAACGATGGAAAAACATGGAAAATGACCTAGCGTGGGTTATAGGACTTGCTGAGTACATTACAAATTGTGTCAAAAAATTTCAGAAACACCTTCAAATTCAGAAGTTATTCTGAAAAAAACGTTTACAGTGATGTTTTTCAACTTATCGATCTGTAACTCAGTCAGTTTTTGTTCAATTTTTATTTTTTTTAACGTGTTGGGAAAGAAAACTTATTACGCTTCAAAATGACATGCATTTATTGATACATTTGTAAGTTATAAGTGAAAGCTTATAAAAATTTATATCAATGTATAAAGAAAAGTTTTTAATAAAACATGGTTTTAATTTTTCAAATCGGATGAAAACTGTAAAAGTTATTCAACTTTTCATTAATACCTTTTTGAGTATTTCTCCCCCAGCGCATATAAATGTAAAAAAAAACTTTTTTCGAAAAAGTTTAATAACTTTTGCAAATATATAAACCGATTTTAATAAGTAATATATCCTTTTTGTCTATATAAAATTGTCTTTAAAGCACTGTGCAAAAAAAATTTGGTTTTCATAGAAAAAAATTAAAATAACTATTGTTGAATTTGAAAAATTACGAAAAAAAAAAATTTAACTTTTTTAATAACTTAAACAATTTCTTAGATTATTTTTTAAAATTTTGAAATCGGGTTTAATATGTCTGAGTTAGAGGTATTGAAGTACTACCTACCCTAAAACACTTGTTTCAAAATAACTCAAAATTTTGAGGGTGTTCAAAATCTTTGAAAACGGTTTTAGCATATCCTCACCTAGGCATACAACCTCCATTAGGTCGCTTTTCAAGTTCTGACAAAAAGTGTTATTTTGAAGCAGTGTTATTATCCTATGTATTTTATTTATTAAAATCAACAATAACACATTAATTTTAATTGTGTGAAATCTGGAGAACTATTACTGTGAAAGTCTTTGAACTTTATACAGGAGTAAATAGTTATTTTCGAATATCTGGAGAACTATAATTGTGGAAGTCTTAAAATTTTGCCCTAATATCTACATTTTTTGGGTGAAAATGTTATTGTGTTAGTGGGCGTGGCATCTCTCATACAAAGTAAATAGTTAATTTCGAATATCTGGAGTACTATAATTGTGAAGTATTTAAACTTTGTATGAATCAAATTCTTGTCACTATACGGAGATTAGCTGAAAATTGGCGAGACTAAATTTTTTAAAGTAAATAGTTATTTTCAAATATCTGGAGTACTATAATTGTGAAATTCTTCAAACTTTATATGAATCAATTTCATATCACGACATGAAGTTTAACCAAATTGGGAAGAATCGGAACAAGGTTTAAGTCACCTACCACACAAAGGAAAATAAATATTTTCAGAACTATAATTGCGAGATTCTCAAACTTGTCCGATAGCCCACTTATCATTTTACATAGTTTGGCTGTAAAATGGTAGGGATTGGATTAGTGGGAGTGACACCCCCATACAAAGTATATAGTTAATTTCGAATATCTGGAGTACTATAATTGTAATGTATTTAAATTTTGTATGAATCAAATTCTTATCACTGTACAGAGTTTAGCTAAAATGGTCTAGATCGGAACAGTGAGTGTGAAACTTTCCATTCAAAGTACATAGTAAATTTTGAATATCTGTATAATTAAAATTGCGAGATTCTTCAAACTTTGTCTGAAAATTTTTTTTTTTATATTTTTACCTAATTTACCTCATTAAAAAAATAGTGTATAAAATCTTTAAAAAAATTTTATTTTACTACGTAGGAGTAACGAAGCGCAGGGGGTTATTTAATAAAGTTTACCTATTTCAGTCCATAATTTAAAATTTATATTTTTAATCGCTTTTATCATCTTTTTTATTATTATTTGAAGTAATAAATTCAACAAACTCAGTCCATTTCAATGGACCAACAACTCACCTTTAACTAAAGGTACAAGCATCCTAGAGCGAGTATCGTGCCATTTATTTTTCATGAAAGTTAAATAATGTTTACTAATGAGTTTATTGAAACTCATAGAAGTTAATGCACTAAGTACCTATGTATATTGTTAAATAGTGATATTCAGTTTTTAGAAAATACTATATTTCAGAAAATAAAGCATCCTTGTTTATCGGTATTTCCAATTTTTGATTTTTTTATATTTTTTGTGGTAATTAATGAAAAAGTTATGTTTTTTTTTAAACGGGGCAAATGGCGTCCCGTTCAGAGTATCGCCGGGACACGGGACATTCGACTCTAAAACTGGTCTGTCCCGTCGAAAACGGGACGGTTGGCAAGTCTACTCCCATATAGACCCGCTTCCGAAAATCACTTTAACGTGCATAAATCGCTTAAAAATGTTGGTATACAAACAAAATTCAACATAGTTAACATTCATATAGACCAGCGAGCTCTCAAATGAGCTCTCTTGTTTTTATTTTCACATGTACGCAAGCACACACATTGTATAAAAACAGTCAGTCTCGCATGAGCATTGATAGAAGCAGAACTACAATATCTAAAAACTGTAGTGGTGTGAGTTTGCATTTCGCTGATATAGACATAAATCACACGACCCAATTTCATAGTGATTGGTCATAGCTCCATATAAGGCCCACTTCCGAAATCACTCAAAAATATATACATATTATTGAAATTTTAAAAGAAAAATGTTTTTACTCTTTTACTTAGTGTAGGGTATTATATGGTCGAGCTTGACAAAAAAGCCCAATAAGTCGATCGTATGTATACTATTGTAACGGTGTGTATCTGATATTGTCAACCAAAGGTTGACTACTGCAACAAAACAAGCACACTAATAAATAGTAAATTTGTAATAATAAAAATACACATATGGGTAATTCCATATCATCGTACGTGACATTTGTACGCCTATAGAGTGGAATAGATTTTACAAAAATAAGAGTATCTGACAAATAATTTGGTCTTTATGTTCCATTCAGAGGTTACTATATTTTAAAATAATAAAAAGTTCTTTCGAAATATTGTTGTCCAAAATATTGAGCGAAATAAGGGTTATCGTATGTTTAAGTTAGTTTTTTTGTATGTGTATACTCCCTTTTTGGGTGGTGATATTTTTTTCTAAATTGTAACGAGTAAAACCGTTAACGGTACTTTTCTTAAGCATTGTTCGCCACTTTGTTTTGCATATAATAATCTAATCGTAGCTTGATCGCTAAGACCCATACAACGTATTCTCACACATAAAGGTAATATAATAAAGAAAATAATTTTTTAATATAAACAAAATAAAAACACAGTTTTATTTCTTTTTTTATTTCACGCACAAACATTTGGTCTATTTCTTATTTTTGGAAAACATATTTACAAAATAATAAGGTGCGTACTTGAATTTCTTTATAAAAAAGTGCAGTGAATTTTGTAAAAGAAAAGTGTTTTTTATTTATTTTGTTTATTAAAAATAAAAGTGTTTAAACAAACACTCACATATACATATTAATTATAATATTACTGTGTGTTTGTTGTAGTTGGTCGCTTTTCCAACCCTCACTTTATTTGACACTTTGTGTTTCGTTTTCTACTACTAGAAAATATCAACTGCGGGTTTGTTTACGTGGACGGACAGAATTATAGAAACTAAATTTATTTTGGATTTGCTCATTTTTTGTGACAAAATAAAGATCTTTCTCGTTTTAAACGAAAAGAAATTTAATTAAAATTAATATTATTAATTGTGCTTATTAATAAATAACAAGTGGTGGAAATAGTGTTATGTTTTTTGTTGATATTAAATAAATACATAGACATTAGTGTTTGCTAGGGTATTCAATCGATTAACCGTTAATCGGTTAACCGATTAATTTTGGACGGTTAACTGTTCGAATAATTTGAAATTGCCGATTTTCAAATAACAAATAAACCGATTAATTTGTGTCGATTAACCGATTAACCGAAATTCCTTTTTTTTGCACTTTAAATTTTTTTTTGTATTTATTTTTCCATTTCAATTCAAATACAAATTTCAAATTAAAATTAGATATTTTTTGAACATCCAATAAACATGTTTAGTGAGTATGTATAACAACTGACATATTTAATTTACATGTATTTGAAACTTTGTTTGTATTTACATGTATAGACGAAACTTTTTTTTGAAATGAGTCTTTTATCATAACTGAACGAAACTATTAAATTAATCAATATCTAAAACAATCCACAAAGGAATATTCTTGATTTCTCCAAAATATACAATCAGCGAGAGAGTTTTTTCCAAGAAAAGTTTTATTAAATCTAAAGAAAAAATCGTTTAAATTATATTCTTTTTATAAAAGATCTCACTAAACTATAAAAAACTCACACTCACACACTTAAATAGGAGTTTTTAATATCTTTCTAACCTGTATTTAACCCAAATTTTTACTTATCAAATATACGAGAAAACATGAATTTTTACAATATTTACAACAAAAAAACACCCTCACACAAAAAATAATTTATTTTTTTTAAAACTGATAAAACTATATGAAAGATTATAGAACAGCGCATATTTTGTATTACTCAGTTCAATAAACACGGATTTTTAGTAATGATGTTGTTGCAGCAAATAGGCGATATGTTTACAAAAATGATCTCAAATACCTTATTTGCCATTTTTTATGTTTTTGTATACAAAATTCGTTGTTGTATTTTCAATTTGAAATGAAAATATAAATTATTCGGTTAATCGAATAATTTTAAATTAACCGAATATTAACCGATTAAATCTAAACCTCGATTAATTATTTGCTCGATTAACCGATTAAACCAGAAACCCGATTAATTGAATACCCTAGTGTTTGCTTTTTCTTCTTCTTCATATAAAAGTGGTCACTCTACTGTCGGTCAGTTTGACTATTATTGCGTTTGATTAAATTTGACAAAATTAATTTTGTGTAATATTGATCAAATTTGTGAAAATTAATTACAATTTAATTTATTAAATATTATTTGAAAAAATCAGTTAGATTTTTTTTTAATTTTAAAAGTAAAAAAATTTGGAAATTATTAATCAATAATAAATTAAAGTTGTTATTTTTAAACTTGTAATTTATATAAAAGAAAAAGTAATAAACATGTCTATTACACCACTTGACCGTTTTATTAGAGCTTCGGATGCTCTTATCCGTTTTGAAGCCGAATTTAATAATACTCGCGAAGAAGTACATACTGCGTTCACAATAGGGTTTCAGAGAGATGAATTGAATAAGTTGTGGGACCTTGTTAAATCCACACATGAACAATGTCTTGATTATTTGACGGCCTCTGAGGACACTGAACCTGATGATACTGAGTTGACTAGCTCGAAATATCAGAATACGTATAGATCGTTTATGAACTGTTCGGGTAAAATTGCTGAGAAAATTCATCAGTTAGCTTCAGTGACTAAGTCAACTGATTCGCCAATAGTGAATTATAATATTTGTGTCGGTCATCATAATTTGACTTTACCGCCTTGTGACGTAGATATGTTTGAGGGTAATTATCTTTCATGGCCTGCCTTTAGGGATTTGTTTACGGCCTTATATATAAATAGTTCGCGTCTTACAAATATTGAACGATTATGCCACTTACTGCATAAGACTAGTGTCGACGCGAAGGAAATTGTTTCGAAAAGTCCGCTTTCTGATATAGGGTTTGAAAGACGCCTATGAGAATCCGCGTATGTTGGTTAATAATCAACTAAAGACGCTTTTTAATATTCCAATACTAGAAAAAGAGTCTTTTACCGGCCTCAAAAATTTGTAAAGACGAATTAATAGTTGTCTTGCCGCGTTGTCGGTGTATAAAGTTCCGACAGAGAATTGGGATCCGATTCTAGTCTTTTTATGTGTACTGCTCTGTAACTTTATGGGAACAGAGCATGAAGGATAAATTTGCGTTATCATGTTGGAAAGACATGGATGCTTTTCTAACAGAAAGGATTCAAACTTTGGAATGTCTTCGTGATATTCGGGAAACGCCGCAGACAAAAGTACCATCGGTACAAAAGGTAAAGACACATCATGCAAATTCTCATTTTTGCGTTTTATGTAAGAATCAAAGCCATTTCCTACGCGATTGTAAGCGTTTCAAGAATCTTTCAGTTTCGGAAAGATTTTCTACAATTAAGAGACACCATTGTTGCGTCAATTGTTTATCAAGAACACATGAGGTTAGAAATTGCACAAGTGTTCATAGCTGTTCAACTTGTCAGAAGAGACATCACACTTTGCTGCATAGAAGTACTTCATCCTCAGACGATTCGACTGAAAATTAAAATACAGGAGCAAGTTCTGTCGTGGCATCTCCACCAACAAACTCTAGGCCTGTGGAATCTTCAGCGTCTACTTCTAGAAAAAATAACCCAGGTCCCTCAAATCGACAGGTGTTCCACTTGTCCAATAATCGGACTGTACTTTTAGGGACTGCTATGGTGAATATACGTCACCAAGGTATGACATACCCGGCTCGAGCCCTCATTGACCCTGGTTCGGAAACGTCGTTTATTTCTGAACGCGTGCAGAATCGTTTAAAGATTTCGGCGCATTTGACAAATGCTCAAATCTCTGGTGTCAACCAGACGATTACTGCAACCTCTACTAAACTTTGCTCGATCGAAATAGGCTCTCCTTTGGACACGTCGATTAATTTAAGGACTACAGCTCTTGTTTTACCAAATATATCGGGTAATTTACCATCGTTTGTTATGTCGGATGAACTTTGTGGGAATTTACCGAATCTACAATTGGCTGATTCTCAGTTTTTCAATTGCAGACCGGTTGATCTGCTTCTAGGTGCAGATTTGTATCCTCAAATTATATTAAGGGAAATTCGTACAAACTTTTTAGGGTCGTTATTAGCTCAAAACACGATATTCGGTTGGATTATTACTAGTCCTGTGCCATCATCTTCTGTTCAGGTGTTTAATACCAGAGTTGAGTTTTCCGAGGAAGACAATTTAAACAGCAGCTTACTACGCTTTTGGGAACTAGAGGAGGCGCCGAAAAGGAAAATAATGTCCCTTTATGATAGGATTTGTGAAGAGAACTACAAGCGCACAACTCGCAGAGGAACTGCTGGACGATATATAGTGACACTTCCTTTCAAGCCTGAATTTCCGGAAAAGCTTTCGTTAGGTTCTTCAAAACAAAATGTTAGGGCGCAATTTTTGAGAACGGAAGCTTCACTATTGAGGAAACCACAAATTAAGGAAATGTATGACGAAGTAGTTAAAGAATATTTGGTTTTGGGTCACATGCGGCCAATAGTGGAGACATCGTCTTCCATTTCTTCATGTTATTTGCCACATCATCCTGTAATAAAACTTGATCGTAAAACTACTAAATTGACAGTAGTTTTTATTGCGTCTTTTTTCTAGTGGACTTCGTCTTAACGATTGTTTGTTTGTCGGTCCTACCCTTCAGGCAGATTTAGTCCTACTGATTTTACGTTGGAGATTTTTTCGCTATGTTTTTAATTGTGATATTACTCAAATGTATAGACAGATAAGGCTTGACCAGTCTCATACTCCTTTTCAGCGTATTTTGTTTCGCGATTCTCCTACAGAGGATTTAAAGCAGTATGAATACAGACTGTGACCTTTGGCGTCAATTGTGCACCTTATCTGGCCATCCGTACTTTATTACAGTTGGCAGATGATTCTGAGAGTCAATATCCACTCGCATCGAAAATTCTTCGTAAAGGTATGTACGTTGACGACGTACTCACGGGGACTCATGATGTTGAAACCGCTTTGATCGCTCGTGATCAACTTGTAGCGGCATTATCATCTGCAGGGTTTAATCTTCGAAAATGGACTTCGAACGATAAGGCAATTTTAGCCGGTTTTCCCCAGAATATTTGATAGATGAGAAACTTTTGGTTTTTGTCGAATCAAGTAGTTCGAAAACGCTGGGACTCCAATGGAATGCTCATTTGGACGTTTTCTATTTTAGGGTGAATCCTATAGCGCGACGTTCGCACTACACTAAGAGGGAAGTTCTGTCAACAATCGCGAAATTATTTGACCCGGTAGGTTGGTTAGGTCCAGTTTTAGTAGTACCAAAAATGCTAATGCAAAAAGTTTGGCAGGATCAGATAGATTGGGATGAGGATATAAAAATGTCAACACAAACCGAATGGGAGAAATTTGTGGCTTCGTATCATGAAGTCAATTGTATACAAATTCCTCGATGGGTCCATTATGAACCAGAATCCTCAGTAGAGCTTCATGTTTTTTCTGATGCCTCGGAAAAGGCATATGCGGGGGTAATATATATTCGGGTGGAAATACCTAGAGGAGAAATTTTCACACATTTGCTAACATGCCGTGCTAACACGAAAGTGGTCCCTATTAAATCGGTTACTTTACCTCGTCTTGAACTTTGTGGTGCTGTATTAGCGGCAGACCTTTTGAAGGCCGTGTTGTGTGAAATTGACATTCCATTGCACCAGGTTTATTGTTGGACTGATTCTACGATCGTCCTTTCCTGGTTAAGAAAAGACCCCTGTTCTTGGGCAACCTTTGTTGAAAATCGAGTTTGCAAGATACAAGAAATTGTAGGCAAACATAATTGGCATCATGTCAGATCTGAGGAAAATCCAGCGGATTTAGGAAGTATAGGAGTTACACCTTCTCTTTTAGCTCAGAGCTCTCTTTGGTGGAATGGTCCACATTGGCTTCGGGACAAAAAGTCTACTTGGAATCTGAAAAATTTATCCATGCTTGATACCGATCTTGAGGTTCGAAATGTAAAATCTCATTTCTCTTTTTTCACGAATTACGAGGACGTTTTGGAGAGATTTTCGTCGCTTGATCGTGCTATCCGAGTTTTATCCTACGTTTTCAGATTTTTCCATAGAACTCATTCGCTTTATAGGAACCGATATTCGTATGACACCATAACGCTGTCTGAAAATGAAGTGAGACATGTGAAACTACGTTTGGCCATTGTGGCCCAAAAAGGTAATTTCGCGGAGGAATACAAGTGTCTATTAGAAAAAAGACCACTTTCTTCTAAAAGTTCACTTTTACCTCTAAATCCGTTTCTTGACAATGAGGGTGTCATGAGACTTAATGGTCGATTGGCTAGGTCGCCTTCATTGGTTTATAGGGAACGGCATCCTATTTTATTGCCATATTCATGTCGCTTCACGCTCCTTTTAGCAGAATTTATTCACAAGATTTCGATTCACGGTGGAAATCAACTAATGCTAAGGATAATACGAATCGAATATTGGATTCCTCGTTTAAAGACACTTGTTAGAACTATTGTTAATCGCTGTAAGCGATGCGTGTTGGATCGTAAACGCGCTTGCACTCAACTAATGGCTGCCTTAACCCCAGAACGGACGAACTTGGATCGACCGTTTACAACAACAGAAGTTGATTTCGCTGGTCCCTTCGACATGAAAAATTTGAACGATACGTCGTGTCAGATCTTAAAGGCCTATGTCTGTATTTTTGTATGTTTCGCCACCAAAGCCGTACACTTAGAAGTAATTTCAGATTTATCAACAGATAAATTTTTAGCGGCATTTAATCGATTTATTTCGAGACGCGGTTGTCCACGTACGATCTTTTCGGATAACGGGACGAATTTTGTAGGTGCTTCTCGAGAGTTGGAGAGAGAATTTAAAACCTTTTTATTGGAAAGTAGGGCTAGGATGTGTTCGACGTTTGGCATCAACGGCCTTTCATGGCGTTTTATTCCTGCTGGTGCTCCCTATATGGGAGGTTTGTGGGAAGCGGGAGTTCGAAGTTTCAAATTGCACTTTCGTAAAGATGCACATTCCGGTGAATATACCTTTGAGGAACTTTCTACTGTCCTCGCTAGAATTGAGGCATGTCTAAATTCTCGACCATTATGCCCTATGAATGATAATCCTAATGAGATAGTGGCTCTTACACCAGGTCATTTCTTAATAGGGTCGCCTATACTAGCTCCACCTGAACCGTCAATTTATGACTCGCCGCTTAGTCTTCTAAATCGTTATAGGAAAGTTAAAGCACTGACTCATCACTTTTGTCGTAGATGGAAAGAAGAGTACTCTTGTCAGGTCTTCACAAACGATATAAGTGGAAATATCCAGAAAGAGATATAGCAGACGGAGACTTAGTTGTCATACGAAGCAATTGTCACCCACTTCTTGAAAAATGGGAAGAGTCGTTAAGACTTATCCAGGAAGCGATAATCACGTACGCGTCGCGGACATACGTACAGAAAACGGGATAATAAAGCGACCAATTACAAAACTGGTTGTTTTAACCAGTGAAACTGTTTAAAAATGGTTTTGTTAACCTTCACTGTTTCCTAGTATTATGGATCCTCTTACTCACTTGCCGGAAGAAGCTTTGCTTGAGGATTACGATGAGACAATGGAGGTGGACTCAGCTGCCACGACTACTACTACAGGTTCTACCAGCCAGTCTGAAGTTGTCGCTGTCATCGAGAGCTCAACAGCCATCGTGGTCACTGACCAAGAGGTCCCTTTGATCTCACCTGAGCCGGTACCTGCCCCTGCAGTGGTACCGGCTCCTGACGCCAACATAACTACAAATCCTGACCCAGTATCAGGTGCCGTGGAAGCCTCTGGTTCGAATCCGGTCGGGAATTCGCGAAACGTTGCTAAAAATTGTCGCATTTGTGATCGCAAGCATCAACTGTCTTCATGTCGTAAATTCATAAATATGACTTGTGAAAAGAGAATTAGGATGGTGTTACTACACCATTATTGCTCTCGTTGTTTTTCCGCATATCATATTTCCCGCAAATCATATTTCCCGCGATTGCTCAAGTCAAGGATGTTGTAAAACATGTAAAGGAAAGCATCACTCAATGTTACACTATGACAATAACGTCGCAGCGAAACAAATGAAATCTAAAAAACGCTCGCGAACTAGCGATCCTCGACCTGCTGTTTCGAATCAACTTCCGTCAATGCCATTGTTTCACCCCGTGTCATTTTCTCCAACGGCTACTGTTTTGCTGCTCATTTCGAACAAGAGCATTCGGGTACGGGCAGTTTTAGACCATTGCTGTAGCATGAGCTATATTTGCTCAAGTTTAGTGGCAAACCTAAAGCTGCCCGTCTCCACCGTTAATGAAGAAAAATTTTGCAAAGTCAATATATGTTCTCTTTATGAGACATCGCGACAAATTTCGTTGACGGTAAAGGTAAAAACAATGCATGGCATAAAAACTCTTGTAGAGACGGTTTCGGACACTATAAAAGATCATTTTGAGGGTCCGAGATCTGAGTTATAATATGTCCGGAAAAGTCGCGCTCGTGATTGGTCCTGAGGTAGCACCGCAAATTATGAGAGGTAAAATCTATTCGAACCCGGAACTTCCTATGGCTCAATACACCATTTTTGGTTGGGTCATTTCTGGCCAAGGCCCTCGTTAAGGGCGCAGTTCATGGTCTGATTCAAAACCATACTCTCTTGAGTGCAGTATGTAGTCTGTGTCAAACTACATCCCATAGACCTTGTTCTATGGGAACCTTTTTATTATATATATATATATATATATATATATATATATATATATATATATATATATATATATATATATATATATATATATATATATATATATGGGGCATTTCACGTCAAGTGAACCAACTTTTGAAATCGATGTCTTCCGATCGATGAAATTTGCACCAATGTTAGTTCTATTGGATAGTAATTCGGACACCATTTTTCAACAAGATCGGTCAAGAACTCTCTGAGTTATAGGAGGTCAAAATTTGACATGTTGGCCAAACAGGTGTTTTTTTTATCCATATAACTTATTACCTATTGTTCTTAGCAAAATGTGTCCCAAATAGTTTAGATAGCTATTTATGCAATCTTTCGAAAAAAAAAAAATTTAATAAAATATTTTTGATTTTTTTTTTAAATCAAAAATATTTTTGACTTTTTTTTTCAAAATGAGCCCTTTTTATTTTTTTTAAGAAAGCTTAGGACTTTTCCTAAGCGACCTATATGGTCGCTTAGTGGGATGCGAGTGGGATATCTATAAAAAAAAATATTTTGTAACTCAAGATTTAAAATTTTTGATTTTTTTTGCAAAATCAAAAACTTTGTTGACTTTTTTTAAAAAAATGGACCAATTTTTTAATTTTTTTTTGCTCAGAAGAAAGCTTATGTGTTTTCCTTTAACACCCTTTTTGTCGCTTAGTGGGATGCGAGTGGGATATCTATAAAAAAAATGTTTTGTAACTCAAGACATACAATTTTTTACTTTTTTTTGAAAAATCAAAAACCCTTTTGACTTTTTTTTTTTTCAAAAATGGACTCTTTTTTTATTAATTTTTTTTTCTCAAAAGAAAGCTTAGGTCTTTTCCTTTAAAACCTTTTTGGTCGCTTAGTGGGATGCGAGTGGGATATCTATCAAAATAAATGTTTTGTAACTCAAGACAAAGGTTTTTAAATTTGCACTATTTTAATTTTTTTCATATTTGTGTGTAAACCTTAAAAATTAAACTTACGCAGAGAAACTAGCCTTTCCGATGGTATGTAACATACCCAACTAAAATTTCATAGCCTCGATACTGTAATACCCATAATATGTTAACCTCAGGAATAAAAATCACTTTTTTTCTATGGAAATGTTGAATAATTTAATTTTGTTATTTATTTGTAATAATAATTAATTTAATATATAATAATAATAATAATAATAAAAAGATGAATAATTTAGTAAAATTTAATCTTAATCACAATAATCAATTTATATAATAACTATTTTTACACTTAATTTATGAAGTTTTTAAATTTTCAAATATCCATACTTTTATCCTCCTTATTTGTCACCTTTATTAGCTGCTTTTTTTTGTCAATCCTTTCTTGGCGTTATTAGATTCAGCTACTGATTTCGCTGCTGGCTGCTTTTTTGGCTTTGGAAAGAAATCGCATTGAGTAGATGCAGAAAACTTTTTTAATTTGAGTCTTCCATCGACAAGCGGTATGAAAGCATGGTATTGAGCAGTGCCATCGATTGTTACCGCAGCATCGAATCTGCTCTTTAGTATTTTCAATGTTTCCTCATGATCCTCTTTGCTACTAAAAACTATTTTAGTTTCTTTACAATAATTCTTTGCCCAATGGAATAAAGCAGTCGCATCTAAGATGCGATCTTGATGAGAGCACTGGAGGCTATACTTCGCTGCATTTCTTTTGAGGTTTGCTCCAATACCATCACATGCTCCTTTACCATGAGCAGTAGGATGAAAATGCCACTCAGCTGGCATTCCAAAATCTTTTTCATGAGCTGTAAGATTTGCGAAGCTACTTTTGTTTTTAAAATGTTGACGAGCTCCGTCCGAAACGTAGTATACCTTTTCTACTGTAAATTTTGATTTTAGACAATTTAGTATTATCTTCTGGTACTCATAAACTGCAACGATGTCATGTTGCCATACTTTTGTGTTCCAGGTTTTCTTCTTTCATGTAGTAAATAACTACTGTGAATATAGTTGCTTGGTCGTTATTGAAGTGGAATGCTTGTATGGAATCCTGAAGAACATATTTATAGTTCTCTGCGAAATCAAATGAAATAATTAATTCACCAGACTTTAAATGTGTTTTCAAGTCCTTGAAGAATGACCACTGCTCTTTGACTAAAAAGTCATGGGTTCTCAAATTTAGCAATCCTCTACACAGTTCTTCCACAAAATCATCCACATTTAAAATTATGGTTTTCAGTGTGCATCTTTCAGTCTGAAGCCAAGATTCAAATTTTAACTCCTCAATACATTCTCGATCAAAAGAGTTGATTAAATTTTCTTTGATGGATGTGGTTTCCGGGCAATTCGAACATTCACCTAAGTGGCAAGAAGTTGTAGCATTAGGGCACATAGTCAATTTAAGGCAATCGCGGTAATGGTGTAAATCTTCTGATGAATCATCTTTTAAGTAATTTAAGTTGATTTCCTTCAACATAAATTTAACATTTTCATGGTAAATACAAACACATACTGTGTGAGTTCCACTGCTTCCTGCCAAAACGCAATGTTTTGGCCTCAGTTGTGTAAATTTTGTGAATCCAATTTTGACATCCTCGTATTCAGATTCAAATGTTGCGAATAATTCATTCAGGTTACAGAGAACCATTCTCTTCTGCATTTGAACTTTCTTGCCATCGATTCGTACAGACATCCAGTCTTTCATCCCTGGCATCAGGCGACTCATATCATCTCGCTGATAAAACTGAGTTATTAGAGATTTAGTATCGCACTCCAAAGTTTTTCCCTTCTTTTTGTTTGGGAGTGTGAGAATCCCATGCTCAGCAACCAATTGTTTAGCAATTCTTGCTTTTCGTTGAGACGTTCCAAACTCAGTCATTGTTTTTGCAGAACTCCATGTTCTTGGAGCAAGCGTGAGAAGTTGAATTCTTTCAGCTTCATTCTCTGTCACGTTTTGTATTTCTCTTTTATTTGTTCAATAACTTCTACTGCATCCTTATGGTATTGGTTTCGACACTCATTCGTTGAATTTGAAAAGTTAGAATAACCATCATCATCAACAGTTCTGTCTTCATTCTCGGAATTACTTTTGTCTTCATCTGGAATAACTTCAACGCAAGGCTCATTACTATTCAAATTCGGTAATTCGTTCAACTTTCCGAGCTCTTTCCTGCATGATCCACAAATTTTCAATCGTTTTGACAGCGTAGGGAATTTTTTTAATAAGCCGTCGGAAATATTTCGCATATCTGATGATCTGTGCTTCATTTTGTTAAAGGGATTAAAACAAAAAGACGAATAAATTTCATTTTTAGAAGTCGTAGACATTTTGAATTTTGTAAGTATTTATATAAATAACACACGTCTTAACTTTAACGCTGTTTCTAAAAAACTGATTTCCGTATGTCTTAAGAATGACAATAAATAGTTTTTTATGATCATATAGGTAGTACGTTTTAATGAATGAGTCTAAAATCTTTTATTAGGGTCAAGAAGGGCTTACATACTAAAGTACCTAGTTTAACCAAATGTTACAAATAATAATAAAAATAAACCACCATATAAATAACCTACCTGTCAACTTCTACCTCTCCACCCACTTCTTAAAGTCAAATGTCATAAAATAATAAATAAACTGGTACTTCGGAGAAGGCCCATAAAATATTTCCACTTGATTCCAAAAATTTGTTTCTGGGGCACCTGATATTTTAACAATGAAAATCACGTGCGCTGAAAACTACCTCTAGGATTGACTAAAAAAGCCGCAAGATACAAAACTCAGACAAATTTTGGGGGTGGAAAATTAATAGCGGTCGGCCTCATATTGCACCCCTCCAGTGGCTATTATCGGTCAGTTGTTGTGGTTTTTATTTTTAAGGTTTTAGAAACACTTACACACAAATATGAAAAAAATCAATTTAAAAACATTTGTCTTGAGTTACAAAACATTTATTTTGATAGATATCCCACTCGCATCCCACTAAGCGACCAAAAAGGTTTTAAAGGAAAAGACCTAAGCTTTCTTTTGAGAAAAAAAAATTAATAAAAAAAGAGTCCATTTTGGAAAAAAAAGTCAAAAAGGTTTTTGATTTTTCAAAAAAAAAGTAAAAAATTGTATGTCTTGAGTTACAAAACATTTTTTTTATAGATATCCCACTCGCATCCCACTAAGCGACAAAAAGGGTGTAAAAGGAAAACACATAAGCTTTCTTCTGAGCAAAAAAAAAAAAATTAAAAAATGGGTCCATTTTTTTAAAAAAAGTCAACAAAGTTTTTGATTTTGCAAAAAAATTCAAAATTTTTAAATCTTGAGTTACAAAATATTTTTTTTGATAGATATCCCACTCGCATCCCACTAAGCGACCATATAGGTCGCTTAGGAAAAGACCTAAGCTTTCTTTAAAAAAATAAAAAAAAAAAATAAAAAGGGCCCATTTTGAAAAAAAAAGTCAAAAATATTTTTGATTTAAAAAAAAAATCAAAAATATTTTATTAAATTTTTTTTTCGAAAGATTGCATAAATAGCTATCTAAACTATTTGTGACACATTTTGCTAAGAACAATAGGTAATAAGTTATATGGATAAAAAAACACCTGTTTGGCCAAAATGTCAAATTTTGACCTCCTATAACTCAGAGAGTTCTTGACCTACCTTGTTGAAAAATGGTGTCCGAATTACTATCCAATAGAACTAACATTGGTGCAAATTTCATCGCGATCGGAAGACATCGATTTCAAAAGTTGGTTCACTTGACGTGAAATGCCCCATATATATATATATATATATATATATATCTACATATATACCAGCTGGTCTGGCCTGGTCGTAAGACCAACTTGTTATTTGAAAAAATAAATGAATTGAAAAAAAAAAAATTATATGATTTAAGTTTACATTTTTTATTATTATTACCTATTTAATTTAAGATTTGTTGCAACGTTTTTTGTTGTTGCAAGGTGGCCGGCAATGTTTAAGTTAGTTTTTTTGTATGTGTATACTCCCTTTTGTTCACCCTTGGGTGGGGATATTTTTTTCTAAATTGTAACGAGTAAAACCGTTAACGGTACTTTTCTTAAGCATTGTTCGCCACTTTGTTTTGCATATAATAATCTAATCGTAGCTTGATCGCTAAGACCCATACAACGTATTCTCACACATAAAGGTAATATAATAAAGAAAACGGAACTCATTTTGATGTACATATAGAAATATCCGAAAATATTCGAATCGTGAGAGGCGTTATGTTTTCTACATTAAACGAAATATTTTCCTTTACAATCCGTCATATTTAAATAAAAACAATTTTTGGATGATTTTATAATAAATAAAATTTAATATCGTACGTGACATACCGTACGTGACAAGATTTTTCTCTTATAATAAAACAATATATATTCTGTAAATATATGTATGCAAAAACTAAGAACGTGAATAGAAAATATACATTCGGTTTCAATAAACAATTCGACAATAGCAAAAAAACAATCAGAATCAAATTCATTTCATACTACAAACTAAGTGGGAGCCTAGTTTTCGCCGCAATTTTAGCCTAAAACATTAAATATAATCAGTTTAAACTATTATTTTTGTCTTTATAATGTTGTAATATGGTATAAATACTTTCACATAGTAACATTTCATTATTTCCTTCTATTCAAATCATCTTGAAAAATGTTTCAAGGGTTTTTGTGTTTTCAGTCGTGGTAGCGATTCTCGTGGAATTGCCCATATATAATAAAAATAATTGAAATTTCGTCTAATTTACAAAAAATATAAATATGAAGTTCCACCGGATATGACGAGGAAGTGACTAGGCAGATTACTAACAGTAACCAGTAGCCAGTTTCTGTATTTCTCGAATCGAAAAACTTTCCGCATGAGACGATTGAATTGCAACAAAAACAGTGTAAAATGAAACAAAATATGTTTTTTCTCGCACAAGTGTTTCTGTATCTTGACTTTGCGAGAATTATGTAATTTAAATAATTTTCCAGCAATCAGAATACGGAAATAAACAAATCGAAACGTTTGCTATCGTTTTGTTCTTTGCAGTGAGTAAAACAAAAACCAAACATAAACAATGAGAATGATTGTCCCATTTTGTTTTGTATTGTTTTTGCTCATGAGCGCAAAATGTACATTAATATAAACTACGCAGTTAGAAAAGAAAAGTGTAAGAACAATATTGAAACATTTTGATAAAAAACGTTTAACAAACGTTTGGTAATTGATTTACTCATTATAATAGAGAACACAGTACAAAAAAAAAACGAATAAAAATACGTTTCTCTATCTGTTTTGTACTCAAATCTACGATTGTAACGGTAAATTAAATAATGTAGATGAGTTAATCATTTAAAAAAAGTATTTACACCGAACACATCAAACGAAGCAATTGAGTTGCCACCTGTTGCACCCTATTTTGGAGCAGCCGTACCCCTACGTTTTGAGATTCGAGAGATCGAAAATGCTATTGCTGATTTAAATCCCAAGAAAGCGCCTGGTATGGATAAGATCAGCAACAAGATGCTTATGGAGCTACCCCGGATAGCAATAAAAATAATTCTTTTTATTTTTAATGCTATATTACGACTTGAATATTATCCTCCAGAATGGAAGGTTTCACTGGTTTCACTGGTTACCATGATACCCAAGCCGGGAAAAGATCACACAAAAGTAGAATCATACAGACCCATCAGCCTATTGTCTAATATATCAAAGCTATTTGAGAAGATACTTATGAACAAGTTGTACCCGATGTTAACTGAAAACAATTGTATTCCGAATCATCAATTTGGATTTAGAAGAAAACACAGTACTATCGAACAAACCCATAGACTTGTAAATATGGTGAGAAAAGCGTTTGAAGAAAATAAATACTGTTCTGCACTCTTCATCGACATCTCTCAAGCGTTTGATAAGGTATGGCATGCTGGATTAATATACAAATTGAGTCAAAATTTACCGGCAAACACACATAAGCTGTTGGAAAGCTATTTAACTGGTCGAACATTTAAGGTTAAAGAGGGAAACTTTTTAAGTACTGCACAACCCATTGAAGCTGGAGTCCCCCAAGGCAGTATCCTGGGACCTTTTTTATATTTGATATATTCGTCTGATATGCCAACTAACAATCGCACTCATACATCAACATTTGCTGATGATACTGCTATTCTAAGCATTCATGAAAACCCTCAAGAAGCGTCTCGTTACTTACAAAACCACATATTTGAATTAGAAAAATGGTTAAAACAATGGAAAATTAAAGTCAACGAGCAAAAATGTACACACATTACATTTACATTGCGTAGAGAATCATGCCCCCCTATTCATATCAATAACCAAACAATAATTCAACAATCGGAAGTGAAATACCTCGGAATACATCTCGATCGTCGCCTTACATGGAAAAGTCATATAGATGCAAAGTTGACTCAAATGAAATTGAAATCAATTCAAATTAATTGGCTTATTGGCAGAAACTCCACGCTTAGTTTAGATTGTAAACTTCTACTTTATAACATGATCATAAAACCGATATGGTGTTATGGCATACAGTTATGGGGCACGGCCTCAGCGTCAAATGTAGAAAAGATCCAAAGACGCCAAAACAAGTTTCTAAGAATGATCACAGTTGCCCCCTGGTATATCAAAAACGCGAATATACACAAAGATCTAAACGTGCCCATTGTAAAAACTGAAATATCGAAAAACGTACAAAAATATTTAAAAAAAACTTGAAGTTCACCCAAACCCGCTGGCCCGCAACATATTAGATAACCGTGGCCACACTCGATTAAGAAGGAGGGACACAGCAGACCTAATCTAGAAGGAAGAATGCCAATTTAACCAAAACAACCATGAACACAAAATTTTTTCGTCCGGCACTGGCTGGACTAATTAAATAATAATATTAGATATAAGATTTGAACCACTTATTGTTAGTTCATTAAATAATGAAGATACAATAAATAAATGATGAAAAAAAAAAAAAAAAAAAAAAAAGATGAGTGAAAAGCTAATCGTTTCGTTTTCTCTCTTTGTTACTTGAAAAGTTTTTGTTTTGTTTTTGCTCATGTACAATACAATATAATAATTTTGATTTGTTTTGTACATTTTGCAAACGTTTGCGAAATGTTTTGTTTGTTTTCATACTCTGCCAGCAATTATTGGAAGGATGTGAGAAAAAGTGTTTCTGTAACAATATTTTGCGAAAAGTTTCTCTCAAGAACTGTCAAAACAAGTCACATTTGAAATTGGTGTGAAAAAAACTAAATTTTAATATACAGTTTGTCAAAAATATCTTTGCACAGTAAACAATTTTTTAAAACTTTATTTTCATTTAAGAATAAATTCATTATATTTTTGTTTTTTTTTTACACATTCCGTTATTGGACCTCTTACGACTATCTGACTCCACCAACACATTTAAAATTGACAAACGCGTTACAACACCAACAACAAAACTATATGTTTTTTCAATATGAATGGTGTCAAAAAAATCTTTGCATACTGAGTGAAGAAAACAAAAAATTGGTTAAATATACTGGAATTTTGTGCAAATAGGCCTTTTTATGAATGTTATCGCATTTGAAAGAGGTTGCATAGGTTCTACAAGTGACTTTATATTTAAATAAAAATAATGGCAGGAAATCGCATTTCGAAAAGTTACTTTTTGTATTTTAATTATTATAAAGGAAAATCTGCAAGTGGAAAATGATTATGGGCTAAGAGTATCACATGAAACACTCCGAAATGTGCTACTAAAACACAAATATTCTTCAGGAATGGCTAGGAAAAAACCCCTGCTCTAAATCAAAAATATTGAGAAACGATTAAGATTTTCTATAGAGCACATTTCACTCCCTCCAGAGTGCTGGAACAACTAAATTTTTTCTGATGAGACAAAAATAATGTTGTACTGTCATGATGGAATCCAAAAAGTTTGGCAAAAACCTCTGACAGCTCTAGAAAACAAAAATTTAATTCCTATAGTTAAGTTTGGAAAGCTTTCAGTTATGGTATGGGGTTGTATATCCAATCAGGATTTTGGATAAAATATTGACGAAATAAGTTTATCTTGATGTTTTAAAAAACGATTTAACCGCTATCATTCTGAAATTCGGTTTTGTTGTCCCGGTAAATTCAAACAAGTTTTAATACAAATATTACTAGACAATGATCCCAAACATAGCTCTTATTTATTTGGTCGTGGTTACTATATATCTGTACAAAAGTTATTGATACCCCTGCCCGTAGTCCTGATATTAACCATATCGAAAATTTGTGGGTACATTTAAAGAAAAAAGTGGGAAAAATATCGCCAAAGAATCAAAACGAATAAATTAAAGAAGAATGGACAAAATACCCTTGGAATATGATATCCCTAAGCTAATTAACTCAATGGGCAGCCGTAATTGATGCTCAAGTTGGATGCTCAGTTACTAACACACTGTACGTGTGTTAGTAACTGAACTCCTCCTTAACGGCTGGGCCGATTTCGATGAAATTTGTTGTGTGTGTTTGAGTGAGTCCCTGGATGGTTTAGATTCACAATTGACCTATATAGGTACAATGGGCATGGCACCTCCCATACAAAGTAAAAATTTATTAATGCATATCTGGGGTACTATTATAGTGGGAGTCTTCAAACTTTGTGGGAGCTATGGCAGAACAACGTTGCCGGGACAGCTAGTCTATTATATTAATAAACATATGTTTATAAAAGTTATGTTCAATAACTAAAAGTTGTTACTAGTTAGTAACAATTGTTACTGGAAAAGCGTTCATTAACTCCAAAAACTTGCAAGTAGAGAAAAAATCAAATTTTAGAGAATGTTCTCTCGTTGCAAACTATTACAAGTTCTATTTTGAACTCGTAATAGTTAGCATTATTTACAATTTTATTTTTGTGGTGAAAGAATGTAAAAAAAAAGAATTTTCAATAAAATTGAAGAAAATGTGAGTATATATACATTTTAAAAGGAATAAAATAAGAAAATTCTGTGTATAAAACAATTGTTACTGGAAAATCGTTCATTTACTTTTTACTATTTTTGAGAATTTAAGAGAGTAATTTTGTAAATTTTGATTTTATTCTCTCGTTGCAAGTATTTACTGGGAAAGTAAATGAACAGACCTAAAAAGTGTGTTGAAAATAATAAAGAAGTTGATTATTTATATTAGTAATCAATGTTTTCTTTGAAATTTTGTTATTTTTTCTCTATGTGCAAAGAATTTTTTGACAAACTGTAGATATTGTTACGTTTTAACATTTTCAAAACGTTTGTTTATTTCCTTTAAATAAACCGGATTCTTTTGATTGCAAATAAAAGTCGTTTATTGTTTAAAAATTGTAATAACTCTTTATTTACTTAAAAATGTACAACAACCACAGAACTAAATAGTCACTCAATGTTTTTTTATACACGTTTATAAATTTGCAGAAATACAGACACACTTTATAATGTACACGAATTCACTTTTAAATACAGCACACTTTAAGGCAGTGATGTTCACGCCATACAACAATTGTTCAAAAAATTTACACACATTTGTTACGCTCTTTTAAAAACTCTTGTTCATTCATCGTTTAGCAAGCGATGTAAACACATGCGACGGACTATCGTCATTTTTTTCAGAAATTTGTTAAGCATTGTTGTTGGTTGTTATTGAACGAAGCATAGCAAACACACGCGTTTCAATTACAATTGAACACAAAACAACAAAGTCAGAAATAAATAAAAAATTTTAGAGAATTTCGGCCGTATAATGTGTATTCTTTTATTTCCTTAAAATTTAAATTACATTAATTTAATAAATTGGTTATATCTGGCAAAAATTCTAAATCTAAACATTCTTTATTTTGTTCTTATTTTAAGTGTTTGACATTATGTTTGCTGGGTAGCTCTCTCACCAATACATCTTCATTTTTATTTTTGAACATCACTGCTTTAAGGCACTCAGTTGATGTTTCTTCCAATAGCGTCTCTGATAAACTGACTAACGCTGCAACCTCTGCCACAATTTATAACACACAGAAAAGAGAAATTCATAATTGGAATGAATTTTGTAATAAATATTATTAATCGAACATGACTTTTTTTCCCAAACTTTTTCATTCAGAATAAGAACATGTTCATAAATATTATAAAATTGTTCATGACGGAAATTTTAGAATTTTTTGGCATAAATTTAATAATATTTTATAATAAATTGCATTATCTAATGAATTAATTCATAACTTTTTGCATAATAGCCATATATTGGCCAATATTCTATATTGAACAATATCTGAAAAATATCATTTAATATAATAAAATATCCATAACCCTTTCAGACCCAGCTATATCAATTGTGAGATCTGGCTTTTTTTAGTTAAAATTACAAGAAAAAAATATTTTTTGTCTGTTAACCTGAAAGCAATGGTTGTGTGTAGTTATTTTCTCTCTAAAAACAAAAGAAATAAAAAAGGTGAAGAATCAAATTATTTGTTTTGACTTCAGCTTGATTGTGTCTTTAAGTAAGTGTAAGCATGCGTCATTCAAATATATTAAAAATTTCACTGGTGGTAACTGTACGTTGATATTGTGCAACTATTCTGTTGTTTTTAAGTAAAAAATTACAATGTTACTATAAATTATGGTGAAAGGAAATACAGATATCACAATTGTGTCGGAATCACATTACGAAGATGTTGTAAAATACACTAAAATGTATGTAATGGGTAAGCGTAGTGAGGAAGTTCGTTATGTACCAGCAGACATTAAAAGATTCTACGGATGTTCAATTATAATGGGCTGCCTTGGTTACCCAGCCATAAGAATGTACTGGTCAAATGAATGCAAGATTCCTGCCATTTTCAACTCTATGTCCCGAGACAAATTCCTGCAACTTCGATCAGACATACATTTTCAAGACTACTCTGCACCAAACCCAACAAACAAACTTTGGAGAGTTCAATCATTCATCGATACGGTAAGAAAGCGGTGTAATGAACTAGCTACTGATATAACAAACTATTCAATTGACGAACAAATGATACCGTTTACGGGAATATGCCCTGCTCGTCAGGTAATTAGATCTAAACCACGACCTGTTGGATTAAAAAATCTAGTATGTGCAACTTCCCGTGGAGTTGTAGTAGATTTTGAAGTATTTCAAGGAGCAGGAACATTTGAAGATTGTGGTCTTGGACATGGACCTTCAATAGTTATTAGATTAGTGAAAAACTTACCAAAAGAGAGTCATGTATATTTCGACAGATTTTTTACTACAATCCCACTCATAGAAGCCTTACATCAAATGGGTTTTCTAGCAACAGGAACAATTATGGCTAATAGAATACCTAAAAGTGTTAAATTTCCTTTAGACAAAGATAGGAAACGAAGTGACATTTGTCAATTTACAAATTCTAAGAATGTAGCCGTTGTGAAGCTGTAATTGTTGCTTCCAGTGCAACCGGAAAAGATCCTATAGGTGAAATGTGGAGAAATTTCAACTGCCAAATGATTTCTATGGTACTAAATATCGCCCCCATGACGCACCTGATGACATAAGATATATGATATGACAGATTTGATCATTGGCCAACACTTTCTGACGATCCGCCAAGAATATGTCGCAATAATTGTGGAAGTCGATCAAGAGGACGATGCCAAAAATGCAAAGTAACGCTTTGTTTAGCAAAAAATAAAGACTGTTTCGAAAAATACCATTCTAAATAATGATTTAAGTATATGAATTATTATTTTAGCTTATTTATTTTTATTTTTGTTTATTGAATTTAATACGAATTGATTTCTTTGTATGTTCCTTATTATTACCAAAGTTATTTTTTTAATGCAATGAAGTACCTGCATAGTTTAAGTTAATTTATAAATAAAAATAGTTTAAAACACACATAGTTTTTGGAAAATTATTTCTGATCTTATAACCTAGACCGCACAATTGTGCGATGTCCTTGATGTGAAAAAGGACATCGTGGCAATATTTTATAGGTATAATTTATGCTAAATAAATCATTTTTTTTACAATTCAGAAAACTGTACACATTTTACAAGTAAAATAAAGCATAGGTCTGAAAGGGATAAACATTGAGCATATCATCGCCTTAAACAAATCTAATCAATTTCGCGCATATTTTCTCATTTTGTAGCTGAAAATCATAAAAATAAATAAAAAATTTTCCAAGAAAATTTCAAACATTTTTCAACAACATAAAAATATAAATGAAAATTTATATTATATTTTTCAAGCCTTCTAGATTTAATTTGAAACATAAAATATGAAAAAATCTTAATATTTAG
The DNA here is from genome assembly GCF_958450345.1 of Calliphora vicina. Lineage (NCBI taxonomy): Eukaryota > Metazoa > Arthropoda > Insecta > Diptera > Calliphoridae > Calliphora > Calliphora vicina. The sequence goes on along the minus strand of NC_088783.1, from coordinate 95,511,515 downwards.
GAAATTATTTATAAATGTGATGAATTGAAATCAATGAAATCAAATCATAATATTTATGTTGAAACTTTTTTCTGTGCACTGCCATCTGCACTCTAGATTGCTCTTTAACTGTCAAAGCTCGTATATTCTAGAGCTTTCTAATACATACGCCATCTGTGGTGTACTTTCTACAATGTTCTTTAACTGAATATTCGAATATACGGTCGCAGCAAACAGAGTTGACATACTTACGATCAATGGTCAACTGAAAGCTTTTATTCAATGTTAATAATGCCCACAGATATGTTACAGTTTGAGAGGCACTGCTATTTGAAAGCATTATGCAACTTTTAAATCAGCCGTTAAAATCGTTATATTTGAATTAAAGTACAATTTCGTGTTTGATTGAAATTGGAAGTGTTTTATTTTTACTCCGAGTTAATTTGTTATTTTAAATGATTCTTTCGGAAAATAAATATAAATTACACCTGTTTATTAATTACGCGAAAGGACGCTTTTAATTTAATAATATTATTAAATAAAAAAAAAAATCAAAACAAAAACTAAAAGACTAAAAGTGAAAATTTTTTATTTTTTTCTTTGAACCTTGTGCATTAACTAATAAATATACATCAAGAGTGTTAACTAAAGTATTTACAACTACTCTTTAATGAGTCTCTTTAACGAAAACAGTGAGCGAAGGTTAAGTGTAAACGGCAGAAATGCATACGTTACAGTTAATGCAGATGAAAAAAAACATAAACAAAACAAACAGAAGAATAGATGACAGCTTGTTTTTAACCACCAAGCCTGTTAACCGTGCTCGTTCTTGTTCCCCCGCATTGTCAACAACTAATGATTGTCAAACAAAAGAAAACCCAACAGCTGTTAATCTGGAGTTACCAAAAAATACAAATACTTTATTTACGCCTGAAAGTATGCTAGCAATATCAGCTTCAAAAACGAAATCCACCACACCGACTACAATTATAATTAACCCATTAAGCGGCGCTATACCCAAGATTAGTCAACCATTAAATAAAGATAATAAATCCCAAATACAGGTTGGAATGGACCGGTATTTTACAGTATTAAAACGGGCACGAAGTCCCAAGTCTTCGAAAGCGGCACCCTTGGCCAAATTATATGAGGATAGTGAACCTGCTAGACTACACAATGAAAATCGTTTTTCTATTCTGGAATGTGAAACAGATGAACCAGTAAATAAAATTACCTCTACAAACCACCCCCTATTTACTTGAGAGAAAATAATTCAAATTCACTGGTTCAGAGCCTGATCTCATTAATAGGAGAGAACTCTTTCTACGTTATCCCAATCAAGAAAGGCACGATTCATGAAACTCAAATACAGGTCAATAGTTTTAAACCTGAAAAAAAATGAAACACATCCTATATATAACCCGAAGTATTTATTGCATCGTAAAATTACGGTAGAAGAACCACATAAACGATTTAGCCCCGTCCAATGTATGAATTGCCAAGAATATGGACACACCAAGGCATATAGCAAACCAGTATGTGTTATTTGCGGGGAGTTGCATAACACATCCCAATGTAACAAATCCAAAGATGATCCTAAAATAAAAAAAAATGCAGCAATTGCGGAGGTAACCACACAGCAAACTACAGGGGTTGTCCTGCCTACTCAATTGTTAAAAAATCACAAAGCCAGAAACCGAAGATTTTCCCCGCTCAGCCATTAAAAAACATCAATTTGAACTACCCCCCGTTCCAACATACATACGAAAACAAAGAAACATATGCAAATGTACTAAGAAACAACCAAACTCAGACGCAAGTCCGTCAACCACATAACCAAAATATGAACCCAGAGGTAAGAGAGCAAACGCCAATTTTCAATTTTACCCGACTAGAATCTACAATAGAAACTCTTGTGCAATCGGTAAATAACTTTACAAACTCAATGATGCAAGAAATGCTTAAGATGCAATCAATGTTATTGCAGGCTGTGCTTAACAGACCATGAACTGCCTAAGAATATGTTTTTGGAACGCTAACGGCATACGCCAACATAAAAACGAACTCGAGTATTTTCTTAAAAGTCATGAAGTTGATATAATGTTAGTTTCGGAAACCCATTTGACGTCTAGAAGTTTTTTTTAAGATAAATGGATATTGTTACGAAATTGTACTTGAATTCAAATATAACGATTTTAAGGGCTGATTTAAAAGTAGCATAATGATTTCAAATAACAGTGCTGTAATAGCAAACTGTAACATTTATTTATTTTATATATTATTAACAATATAATTACAAATTATATGCTAATATTAAATGAGCAATGGCATCGTAGGGCTTCAGCTCAACAAATAACTTAAATTTAATGTTTTATCAAATAAGTAGCATTTCTTTTGAAATTGATTAATTATTTGGATATTATTTGGAGAAGGATTGGATTGATATAATTTTGGATCTGTATTTTGAAAAATGTACATTCGTGTGGTACTAAATTTTGGACAATCTAAAAGAAAATGGGATGGATTGGTTAGATTTGCAGTACAATTACAATATTGTTACGAAATTGTACTTGAATTCAAATATAACGATTTTAAGGGCTGATTTAAAAGTAGCATAATGCAGACTGTAGCATAATGGCAGACTGTAGCATATCTGTGGGCATTATTAAATAAAAGCTTTCAGTTGATTTGATCGTAAGTTTGCAACGCTGTATTCGAATATTCAGTTAAAGAACATTGTATACAGTACACCACAGATGGCGTATGTATTAGTAAGATCTAGAATATTCGAATTTTGACAGTTAAAGAGCAATCTAGAATGCAGATGACAGTGTTATAAATAGTGTCAGAGGTTGCAGTCGTGAGCAGTTTATCAGAGACGATTTTCGAATAAACATTATCTGAGTGCCTTAAAGTGTTGTGTTTTTCAAGTTGTTACCATTTTCAAACTACTAAACGGCTTTTATTTGCAATCAAAAGTATCCGGTTTATTTAAAGGAAATAAACCAAGCGTTTTGAAAAGGTTAAAACGTAACAATTGGTGTCAGAAGTGGGATTGCATAATAAGCATGAAGTTTGAGGAACTAAAAGTTGAACAACTCAAGAAAGAACTGAGTAAGTTGGAGTTACCAACAGCAGGTAATAAGGCGGAATTGCAGAAGAGGCTCGTAGATGAATTTAAGCGCAGTGATATTGACATCGGTGCTTACGAATTCGAGTATAAGGAAGAAATGGAAGTTTCTACACGTTCAACAACAAGCAGCTTAGATTTAAGCACAATGTTCGCGGCTATGATGGACAAAATGGAAACAGCCAACGAGAAACTTCTGTCTGAAGTTAAAGAAGTTCAAGAAACTTCTAAAGTAAACAACGAGAACCTGGAAGCGAAAATGAACGAAAATTCGAAACAGCTTGCGAAGGTTAAAACTGAACTTCTAGCTGAAGTCAAAGAAGAATTTCAAGAAACTTCTAGAGTCAACAATGAAAAATTATTAGCTGAAGTTCAAGTCGACAACGAGAAACTCCTAGCTGAAATGGAAGCGAAATTTCAAGAATCATCTAGAGTCACAGACAAGAAAATTCAGGAAATGTCTGAGGTTATTAACAGCAGAGTGGATGTCGTTGACAAAAAGGTGTCTGAATTAGAGAGCGACCTAGAAAAACAATCCCAAGATGTTGATAATAAATTTCTCGATCTGGAAATGAAAATTAATAATCTTCAATGCCAAGGCGGACCGGTGCGAATTATTTCAGAAACATCGAGTAGAATAAAGGCTAGTTTTGATGGCACCACACCATTTAATGTGTTCAAGTTCCAGTTTGATACAGTTGCCATTAGAAACATGTGGAACAATGAAGAAAAGCTATATAATTGATATTGGCCTTAATAGGGAATGCAGCAGTAGTTCTTGAAAGCGTGCCAGCAAGCAACAGAAATTGTTATGATGACATAATGGAGGCGCTACAACGTAAGTACGTTGGCTAACATAAAAAAGAATTATACCGAATGGAATTGCGTGGTAGAGTGAAGAATGCCAATGAGACGCTACAAGATTTTGCGATGGAAATCGAGCGTTTGCTACAGCTTATTTATCCAGGGGAGAACCATCCGATTTTGGAGCATTTGAAGATAGAGGCATTTGTGAATGGTATTCGCTATCCAGAGATAAAATATGCGGTATGTGCCACACCAAAGTCATCATTCTTTGAAACCGTCTCATTCGCGCTGGTACAAGAAACAGCAAATATTATTTCAAAGCCCCAGGTGTGTAATGTGCGGAAGATCGAGGTTGTCGCTGAAAATGATAGAAGTATGGTCAACGAATTAAAGGAATTAATAGAGGCAGTTTTAAAGGCTTTAAGTAAGAGACAAACTAAAGCCAAAGTTAAATGTTATAACTGTGGAAAAATGGGTCACATTCAGCGAAACTGCAGAGCACCAATAAAGCGAATCAGATATGTTTCAGCATCAAGAAATAACCATCATCAAGCATTACAGGAGCCACCTTTAAAGCGAGCTTGCACTGAGGGACAGGATCTGACACCCACACCTGATGGCCCTACCATCTCCATATTTTTTTTTTTTTTGTGGTATTTTATTTTTTTCGGACATTTAATATTTATTTATTTAATTAAATTCATATACATTTTAAACCTTTCGAAGCCGTTGAGGCTTGTCTACAGGTGATTGTGCGCTATGAAAGTTTAAGTAATGTTAAATGTAATAGTAAAGAGCATTCATTGCTGATTAATAAAAAAGTTTTTAATTAATTTTTTCCTTTTGTTAAGACTCGTTGTACCATTCAGGATTTCAATTGGAATTTGATTGAAGATTGTTGGTAGGGCGACTGATAGAGTACATTTCCCGTAGTTATTATTGTATTTCAGTACACTGTATCTTCCTTCAGAATTCATACGGGTTTGGTATCTGTGACTTATTTGCCATAGTTGTGTAAAAAACGATTCTGACGTCGAGGATTTGCAGATCTTTGGCTTGATTGTAGGGTCGGATGATTATGTTGTTGTTTGTAGTAGTATTAGTTGCTGGGGTTAAGTTAGTCGTATTGTTGCAAGTGGTGATGTTGAGTGTATTTTGAAGTTGTTGTTTGTAGTATCTGGAGTAGTTATGTTATTTTCTGTGTCTACATCGCCTATGTTATCTGTAGAGTTATAGTTGTTAATATTTGGTCTGGTTGTGACATTTTTGTTTCGATGTTTGATAAGTATTTTTAGCAGCTGGTTTTGACTTTTTTGTAGTTTTTTACATTCTAGTGAATTTCCCCAAGCAGTTATCCCGTGACGGATGTGAGACTCAACTAATGAAAATAGGCTTGTCTCAGCAAGGTTGCCAACTCTTCAGCTCAGAAAATGGCTAGATTTTGAATTAAAAATGGCTAGAAATGGCTAAAACCCAAAAATAACTGAATACAAATTCATAAATATTACATTTCTTATGTGTTACATTTACACTGACAGTTTTCAAAAATAATTTTTACCGACTTCGTGTTAATGGGGTTTAGCATTTTCTCAATCTCCGGTTATCGTTTTTCGTAACGATATACTTCCAGTTAATAGAATTTTTGTATGAGAACTGTCAGTATATCGTCACCATAAAAAATAACCAGAGATTGAGAAAATGGGGATAAGGATTAATATGCCTGATATGTTTGCTTTGGAAACAATTTCGAAGCCTGTTTTCATAAAATCAATAATATTCTCATCAAATCATTACTAGACGAATTTGTTTAAAAAGTTTCTTTGTCATTTGATAAAAAATATTGTTTTATTTTTAAAAAATTCCAAAAATGTTTAAGAAAATTATAAAATAAAAATGGCTAAAGGCTCCATTAGTCTTTGCGTTCTGTAATGTTTCTGTTCTGTGCCGTTCTGAATGCTGTTATATTGTAGTTAGTTTTTCCGTAAGATCGTATCAGCTGTTTTTAAAATAATAACCAAAACACCATCTTGGTGATTTTGTTACTATTTTTAGTGTTTTTTGTATTTAGACCTTCAACATATTATTGTGAACATTTTTATAAATACATGCATATATTTTTTGTTAATGATTTAATTTAAACTAATATTTTTACATACATAGTACATACATTAAAAGAAATTTATATTTATTTTATTAAATTTCCATGTTTTTTTGAAAATATTATATTTTTTATTCTTTTGTTAATAATAAAAATTTTCCTTTCACAAATGTTGGCACCACTGCTTTCATATTGGTGGCATTTTTGTGTATATATGATATCAGCTGTTTTAGCTGTCACTTAACGTTGCGGACAAAATTCAGTTTTTAACAGATTCATCCGCAACAGAACGGCAACGTTACAGAAAAACTAACGACATACACAACTTTCCCTATGCTAAAAACAAAACAGCTGATTCGGAACGGAACGTACAAACTAACTAGGCCTTAAGACAAAATAAAATGGCTAGATCTTCCGGCTAGATTAAATCTAGCCATTTTTTTATGGCTAAATGAAAATAAAATCGCTAGAACTAGCCGGAAAATGGCTAAATTGGCAACCTTGTGTCTCAGCACCATGTTTGTAGAGCAATAGCTTAGGTGGTGTAACATATATGCAGCTTTTCTTAATTTCTTACGAACTTCTTCTATATGTACTTTCCATTTGAAATTTTGATCGACATATACTCCTAGATATTTGTATGTGCTTACGATTTCTATTGTGGTAGAGCATTGATCTGATTCGTAATTAATATTCGTAACTTCATTATTATGGAGACAATCGGCGGAGTGAAATATTATTTTTATTTCAGTATATAAGAAGTGTCGTGGTTTAATGTGCATGATTTTCGTCTTGGATGCATTAATTATCAAACCGTGATCATGGCACCATTTAATTGCGATGTCGAATTCACATTGTAATATTTTTGTAGCTATATTTACATCTTTATGAGCAACTACAATAGCTGTATTATCCGCATATGCAAATGTTTTAGATGTTTTTAACGCATTAATTAGTTCGTTAGAATATATCAAGTACAAAATGGGACCTAATTTTGAGCCTTGTGGCACACCAAATTCAGTTGCAGTTTCTTCGCTCAATGTGTTGCTAACTTTCACAAAATATTTTCTTAGATTGACGTAGTTCTTAAATAGTTCCAGCGAATTTCCCCGAATTCCTATTCTTTCAAGCATTTGTAGAAGTTTTGCATGTGAAAGGGTATCAAATGCTTTGCTGAAGTCGATGAACATTGTTAGACAATGGTGATTTTTGCTCAGTTGTTCGTTGATGTAGTTCGCAAAGCTTCCCAGTAGCTTGTTAATGTTTTTCCCTTGTTGGAATCCGAATTGATTTGTATTTATTATTTTATATTTGTTTATGTAATTGTTTAGTCTTTTACATACTATTTCTTCCATAACTTTTTCGATAGCAGGTAAAATCGATATTGGCCGATAATTATTGAATTCAGTTTTGTTACCGTTTTTATAAATTGGACGAACATACGAGACTTTGAGCATTTCTGGTATAATAGATGTGTTTATCATAATGTTTATTAATTTTGTAATAATCGGTGTTATTGTACTTGCACAATTTTTTAAATCTATCGGTCTGATACCATCGAATCCCGCACTTTTCTTAACGTTAAGATTACTTAAAATACAAAAAATGTCTTCTTCGTTTGTGTTGCTGAGGTATAGAGAGTTTTGTAATACTCTCGGAAAGTGATTTATTGTTCTAATTTCACAGTTGTGTAGTATATTTTTCACATTTTGTTTAAAATTTGTTGCAAAGTTGTTGCATATATCTGTTAAATTCATATTTTGAAAGTTTTTTAATATTGTATCGTCTACATTATTTGATTTTTTGTCTAATATGTCGTTTATTATTTGCCACATTACGCGCATATTGTTTCTATTTTCGAATAATTTGTTTTTATAATACGAATTTTTAGCATAATTTAACTGTTTGTTTAATATATTTCTAAATTTCTTGTATTGGTATTCATTTGATTTATTACTTTTATTTGTTAAATATTTTTTGTAAAGTTTATCCCTGATTTCACAATTTTTTATTAAAGTATTATTCATCCATGGATTTGGTTCTCTATTTTTCCTCTTTTGCACATTTTTCTTTGAATTATTATAAATGTTTTTAAATTTTTCATAAATTGAATTATACATATCATTTGGATTTGTAATATTTTCTAATTCATGCCAATTGGTTGTACGTATTTGATTTATTACTTTATCATTACAAATTTTTGTATATTGGGTTGCTTTGTTATTGTTTTCATTTACAGCCGGGATCGGCAACTCCTATGCACAGTGCATTGTGGGCGTTACTAAATTTACACAGACTACTCACACGCATAGAAAACACAATTCAGTCTCTTATTAGTTGTCATTGAAGAAGGTTGTGTTGTCGCTCGTTTCTTGGTTTAGCACATGAATGTTTATGAATAAATGTTAAAGCAGAGGTGGATAATTCATTTTATTTTTGTACCTTTTTTAGCATCTACACTACATCTTAACTTGTTTTTAGAATTATAAACTATTTTAAATGTTTTTTCTCTCACCTTTAGATGCTTAAATGGGTTTTTAGAAGTTTCTTGTAAATTATTATTTTTTAATATACAATAATTGCTAGACAAATAGGTTAGTTAACATGTTAAGTTTTCCATGTCTGTCTTGTAGTGAAGATGAGAGTGCAACTATTTCTCATTTCTTGTTTTTTCGCTCTTACACTTATACAAGTGCAAAATGTAGTAGTAAGGAGTGAGATCGAAAAATTCTTAACACACGTTTTTCATTACATTTTTTAACCCAAGTATTATTTGAATTTTTTTTTTGATCAAGTTACCTTTGAAAAACATGTCAGTTATTATGTGTAATGTCAATTATATTAATTTTTTTGTTAATCTGATTAAAATGAGTGACCAGAAAAAAGTGCGTACTGAAATTATTAAATATTTTCAACAAAACCCAACTTGGTCTTACAAAAAGTTGGCCAAGCATACAAAGGTCTGCCGTCAAACTGTTTCCAATGTTATTAAACAGTACCGGGAGAACTTGTCAGTTGATAGAAAACCTGGTTCAGGTAGAAGGAATGGTCCACATGATGTTTCTAAAGCCAAAAAAATAGAACGCATTTTCAAAAGAGCTCCCAACACATCCGGTAGGAAAGCAGCCCGGTTAGCTCAGTGCTCGGACTATTTGGTACGAAAAGTTAAAGCTAATGCAGGTTTAAAAACATACAAGGCTCAAAAAGTTCCTGACAGGAACGCTACTATAAATTTAGAGGCCAAAAACAGAGCACGGAAATTGAAGTCAAGTTTTATAAAAAAATATTCTTGCTGCATAATGGATGACGAAACGTATGTTCTGGCAGATTTTTCGCAACTTCCAGGTCAAAAATTTTATGTTGCTGATGCTCGAGGGAATGTTGAAGAAAAGTTTAGGACCCAAAAGCAGACAAAATTTCCCAGAAAGTTCTTGGTATGGCAAGCAATATGCAGTTGCGGCAAAAGAAGCCACTCATTTGTTACAACGGGCTCTATAAATACCGAAATTTACATCAAGGAATGTTTACAAAAAAGGCTGCTTCCATTCATAAGTCCACTTATTTTTGGCCTGACTTGGCATCCTGTCACTATGGCAAACAAGCCCTTGAGTGGTACAAGAACAATAATGTGGTATTTGTACCAAGAGAGGCAAATCCTCCAAACTGCCCGGAGCTAAGGCCAGTGGAGAGATATTGGGCTCTTGTTAAAAGAGAATTGAAGAGTACAAAAAAGGTGTCCAAAAGTGTGGTAGATTTTAAACGGAGATGGACTACATGTTCGAGCAAAGTGACAGAAAGCACTATAAAAACGTTAATGGAAGGGTTTCCGAAAAAGGTTCAAAATTTCATCACTAGTGATTAAAACTATAAAAATAATTTTTTTTGTAAATTGTAATAATAATTTCAATCAAATAAAAAAAAAATTAAAGCTGTAAGTTTAGTGGTTTCTTTTTTATAAACATATATGTATGTTAAGAATTTTTCGATCTCACTCCTTATATGTCTGCCGATCCCGGATTTACACTGTAAATTTTACAGCAGTAATGCGCAGCCCATACCACAATTGTGGAAAATAAAATCACACGTATTCTTATGCTCTTACATTTTAGTAGTCGTTGTCCACTCAACGAGACAACTAGGAATACGCATGAGCACTGGTGTATGACTTTTTCTTTATTTTTTCAGTTTTTGTATTTGTGTGTTTGTAGGTGCACCAGTGTTGCCACTTCATGTGTAATTACACATATTGTGTGTAATTTTAACTTGGATGTGTAGCCCATGTGTAATTGAGTGAATGTGTAATTCATGTGTAATTTTAAATTCCAATTATATCCAAAATATATTGTCAATGTATATCTTTTATCTATATTTTAGATTTTAATTGAATGAATGAATTATGGATTGTTCAGATTTCCAAACCGATTGAAATAAATATGTACATTTATATGAGGGATAGTAGCAATATCGTCTATTTAAGTTGATAAATAAAAATCCAGTATCTCTAAATGTATTCATATTGTTACGTTTTAACATTTTCAAAACGTTGGTTTATTTCCTTTAAATAAACCGGATACTTTTGATTGCAAATAAAAGCCGTTTATAGTTTAAAAATTGTAACAACTCTTTATTTATTTAAAATGTTCAACAACAGAATTAAATAGTCACTCAATGGTTTTTTTATACACGTTTATAAATTCGCAGAAATACAGACACACTAATGTACACGACTTCACTTGAAAAACACAGCACTCAGTTGATGTTTATTCGAAAAGCGTCTCTGATAAACTCACTCACTACTGCAACCTCTGCCACCATAGAGAACATAGAGCGGAAACTCGAAAAAAACTCAAACAATAAAATTACTCAAAAAAGTTACACATACGAGTGTTGTTTTTGTTTTCACATAGTTTTTTACTAATACATTCTCACCACTTAGGTTTTTGACAACTGAATTAGGTCTTTGACAGGAGAGTTTCCGCTCTATTTGTTTTCTCTATGTATGCCACTATTTATAACACTGCCATCTGCACTCTAGATTGCTCTTTAACTGTCAAAGTTCGTATATTCTAGAGCTTTCTAATCAGTGTTGCCAATTCATGGTGAACAAAAAGGGCTAAATACTTAGAAAAAAAAGGCTAAAAAAGGGCTAAAAAAAGGCTAAAAAGGGCTAACATTTTTAATTAAAAAAATACATACATTTGACACAAAAAACAACTTAGAATGTTACATTTGGCTATGCCGAATAGACAAACAAAAATGTATGAATATAACACACGTTCAAATGCAAGAAAATAAGAATATTTATTCCTGTATGTTGATCCTTAACTTTAAAATAACTTAATATGGGGCCACACGTATATCATATGCCGATGTTTTTAAAGCCTCGTATTTATCACCTGGCCTGCAAAATGCTCCTATGCAAATTTATTAATATGACAAATTATGTATAAAGTAATCCTTTGTGATAACTTCGATGGAGAATATTTTGATAAGTGAATATATGGCAAATATGCCTCTCATGTAATGCAGAAAAAAAATATTCTAAAAATTATTCACGTCGCCGGACAGAATTGATTTTCATTGGCAAAAACATAAATTATGCCATTAGTTAGTAAACATATCAAAACTAAGGTAGCCAAAATATGTAAACATAAATATTTAATTTAAATTTAGAAAAAGTTAATTTTCTATATTTGATCAGATAAAAATGATCATACCTAAATTATTATCGATAATGAACTTTTTTTCTAAATTGGTTGGATTGTAGTCTTTGAAAACGGTATACTACATGTCATGTATTATAAAATATTTGTTAAAGTACTATATTTACGTCAATACATCGCCCAGATAAAGTTAAAAGTATTCTCTTTAACCCTATATATGATTTTATAAACGCCCGGACTCGCGCGTAAAACATTAACATATTTATTAACAATTTTTATTTAAATAACGTACATTTTCTCTATATTAGTTATGGCATGTTTTTAATGTATGGAAGGTCCAACCATTTGTATGTGCTTAAATTGTTTACTGGTTCAACATTTTTAGTTAATTTTTGACATAATATCCCTGCCAATTTTTTTGAACTGATTTTACTAATTTTCAACAGCAAAAATTTCAGATCATTAGAGTAAATATATAATTTTCATTAGAGTAAATATATATGGCTAAATGAAAATAAAAAAGGCTAGAAAAAAGGCTAAATTAATTTTTTTGTGGCTAAACAAGATTGAAAAGGGCTAAATTTAGCCCAAAAAGGGCTAAATTGGCAACACTGTATCTAATAAATACGCCATCTGTGGTGTACTTTCTACAATGTTCTTTAACTGAATATTCGAATTCGAATATACGGTCGCATCAAACAGCGTTGCCAACTTACGATCAATGGTCAACTGAAAGCTTTTATTCAATGTTAATAATGCCCACAGATATGTTACAGTTTGCTTTTACAGCACTGTTATTTAAAAGTATTCTGCTACTTTTAAATCTGCCGTTAAAATCGTTACATTTGAATTCACGTACAATTTCGTAACAATATTTATTATATTGTACTCGTTTGTTACTCAGTATAATGGAACTATATGTACTAGGATCGCCCGTGGCCGAAAAATAGGTTTGCAGAAAAATACGATAAGTAATTTGGAGATTGCTATGTTTGGTTTTCCAAGTGGACATTTCGCCGTTTGTGATAGTTTTGTTTGCGTAATATTGGTAATAGAAACTAAATTTTAGTTTATACACATATAAGACTTTTAATTTCAACATAAAAAAATACAAATACTATACAATAACTATACATTTTTACAAGTTATTACAAATTGATATTGGAAAAACGTTAATTTTCAAGATAACCCAAAATCGAAAATTTGTATTTTTATAATTTTAAATTGTTTATAGAATAAAGGTAATATCGGTAGCGGTAATTGCAGTTATTTCGGGGTAACGTTAGCCAATCTTAAGAAAAAAAAACAAGAACGTAGGAATTTGTGGGAGAAAAATTTATTTACAAATTGTTACTAGTTATTTTTTATACCTGTAAGAACTATTTTGTATTTATGCTATTGTCTGTCTGGTTTCCGGTTTGTGTTTTAAATAATAAACAATAAAACTGACTTACTATTTTGGAAGCTTTATTTCAAATTTATAACTACAAATTTTAAAAATATAAACGTTACAAGATTTTACTGGTAAAGTATTTACTGGGAAGAAAAATGATCAGAGCTATAATTTTTAAACAAATAGTAAAAAATATTTATCTTTGAAACTGAAAACAAAACTGATTTCAAAGCACTTAATATAAATTAGGAATAAATTAAAATTCGTAAGCAAACAGTGTGCTATTTTTTAAATATTGTTAAATTTTTAATAGAAATGTAATAATTTCCAATGGAACAATCTCCGAATGGACATTGATTAATATTTGTTAAATGCGTATTTGGGATTGACATATTTGACTGATCTCAAGAATTCATTAAATTATAAAAGTTCACTAAAAAAAGACATTGCTAACCTTGATTTAATACCCCTCATATATCCAATTCCTGGTTAAATTAAAATCACCGCAAGTGAAAATTGTCCATTGACAATAAAGTGATCGTATTTGGTCCAAACATCCCAGAGTCCACTGTGACAAACCTTTTATATTCATGACAATTTTAGACCATTTCTCCTATTGAAATCACGAAAATTTATTTACACGTGTAATTTTTTCCCGTATGTGTAATTTAGGCATGAGGCATGTGTAGTTTATAATTTTATTGGTGGCAACACTGAGGTGCACTGAATAAAATAAAGAATTGAATGTATTGGTGAGAGTAAGTGTATTGGTGAGAGGATTTATTTTTGCGAACCTCTGATTTACAGCATCGTTTTCACTGAGACAACATAAGAGAGTGTAATGGTCAGAGATGTTTGTTTTGATAACATACGTAGTTATTGGTGTGTGTAAATGCATGTTCGTGAGTTTCTATTTATGTCTTCTCTTGTACATTCGTTAATCGTGCATTGTAAGCCATTGGATGATAACATATCTAGATAATGAGTCGCGCTTAGATTTTTGCTTAAAATATCAATGTTAATATCACCCACTACTATAGCATGTTGTTGTTTATTTATTTTATGCAATACATTATCAAGCTCTGCTATGAATGTACTTACATGAAGGGATGGGGGACGGTAAACAGCAAAGAGAGAAATACAGTGAGTGTCACTCAAAATCGTACAACATATTTTTTTTTTTTTTTAAATATTTTGAAATTATACAGGCAATAATAGGTGATTATATAAAAAATTAAAAGTCATTTTATTAATTGGAACAAAAAATATGTATTTCAACAAAAAAGTTAACAAAACCTCAATTCGTTAAAAAAATATTGATGAAAATTAAAGAACATCACAAAATTCATATTTCACTTAAATTCGTACACTTATATTAAATTATAATTAAAACTTTAAAAATTAAAACAAATGTTAATATTAAATAATCCTAATACTTTTAGGGTATCATTTGCTATTTTTTAGTGCCTTTACGATTTTAAATTTTCTGATAGGTAATAGCACACACAATATAAAAATAGCATTTTAAAATATTTCCAAAACATCAACTTTCTAAAACTAATGAATAAAATTTGACTACGATGGTGTACGATTTTAAGTGACATTCACTGTATGTTCGGTTGTGTGTATATTTATTTGTATTAATTCAAAGGATGTTGTTGGTATTGATATGTTTGTGTAAATAATATTATCTTTGATGTATACTGCTACACCTCCCCCACCACGATCTCCTCTGTTCAAGAAAATAGAATTATATCCTTGTATACTGTAAAAGGGAGTTTCTTCGTCTTTTATATTGGTTTCAGCAAGTACGATTATTTTTATACGATTTATTACACCATGTATTGAAGCCAAAAAAGAAAAAAGTTTGTACGCAATGACCGAATATTTAAGAAAATTATTGAAAAGGGATAACTTATATGTTCCACATTTATTTGACTAAAGTTATCAACTGATTGAGAAATTATATTCAGGTATGTTCTGCAAATCACATTTTATAAAAGTGGTTTGAAATCACATAAATGGTGTTCTGAGCACATAATTTTGTGATTTTAAAACGTTCAACAAAGTCACTAATGTTTTCAAATCACTTGGTTATTTCTGCGGCTATTGAATGGAAAATATTAAAATAAATTATTTAAATAAATTAAACAATATGTCCTTTATTAATTTTCTTATAGAATTACTTGTTTTATTAAAAAAACACCTACAATTTAATAAAAATCTAGAGACACCTTTTCTGCTGTAATAAGTTTATTTGCTTTTGTGATTTCTTTTGTGGTTTCAGGTTTGTTTTCAGTTGTCAGCTGTTTATGATTTTCGAAAATACATGGAAGCTTGCCGGACTAAAATTTTTTAATGTTTGTCTAAAATATGTTCAATATCTTTAAATTAATTATAGAATTCGTCATAAAATTTATAATATTTGTTAGATTATATTATAAGTTATCAATATGCGTTAAGTTTTTTGCGCAAATTGGAAAAAAAATGCAACAAAGTTGAAGCAAGTGGTAACCAAAAGCAATTGTGTACTGTGGCAGCTTTACTGTTTTGTTTTCTTTTTGACATAGTGGTTGAGCTTGCGCCATAGTTTTTGCAAATTTTTTATAAAATGTAGTTCTATTCTTTTTAATTACATTAAAGATATAACACAAGCTCCAGGCATTTTTTTATTTTCACTTTAATATTTCTACAAAATTATTAGCAAAACAAAACATTTAAAATAAACGAATCAGCTGTTTTCTTGTGCTTTCGAAAATTTAAAATCACACCGAAAAATATAATAACAGTGTGATTTACAGAACAGGCACAAATCACATGTGTGATTTTAAAACGGTATGTGATTTGAAATCACGTGGATTACAGAACATACCTGATAATTCGAAAAAAATTTGTTTCCAAAAAATTAAAAAACAAAAAATAAAATTCCAAAAAATAACTTATTTTTTAAGCAGAAAATAAAACTCAGAGTTGAGTTTAGTTGAGTTTTTTAAGCAAATACAGTTAAATTCGGCTAAAGGAAGTCCGTCCAACAAGGATCATGTTGGTGTACTCCTTATAGACGTTCCATTTCTCTTTCAGTATGATTTTTATAGTTGTGATTCGAAAAATAATCATTAAACGAGTTAAAAGAGAAGTTGAATCTCAAATTAAAACAGATGTTTAAAAAAATTTGAAAACTGAATTTTTATTTTTTTTTTTGGTCACACAAATTTGCAAATTAAATTTTTTAAAACATTGTAATTTACAAAGTATTTGACGTTAACTTACACGAAATTTATATTATTCTCAGGGGGGTTACTCTCTATTGCGAAAGGTAAATGCGATAAGAGTACAATTTGGTACTCTGTATCGTCTACGCCAGCGCTTTCGCAAAATAAGTTGAAAATGAAGCAACACTGGCACCACAAAGTAAACAGTAGCGAAGAATGACAAAATGAAATGTCAAAACTTGTAAATAAAAACATTTAAAACAATTTTCTATTTTAATTCTAGCTTTTCTGGAGCTTGTATTTTTTTTCAAATTCAAATTTATTTTTGCAAAATGATAGCTTTTTTTCCTTTAATTCAAATTTTTTTCTATTATATCTTACTAATTCCTTCAAGGAATCCCGAACCTCACTCAAAACTTTAGTATATTCATTGTGAAATATTCCTTGGTTTTCTACTTGAGTTTTTAGCAGAATATCACGGTCGTTTTGGATTGACAGCCGAAGATTTATGGTTTGTTCCTCCATAGATGACAGTGGGCAATATTGTGAGACACCACCACCCGTGCTGGTAATGCTAATTTTATTCTTGCGCATCTTAACCTTCGTGTGAGTTTTTAAGTCAGACCAAACCTATATGCACAAATATACATATTAACACTGTGTTAGTTTCACGTTTTATACAAAAATATAATAATACATTACTTTTTTCCAACCAGCTACATCCCTTAAAGGAGGTCCATTAGAATTAAGGTCGTCTGCTAGTTTTGTCCACAAATTGTTGGCGCGTTGTTTGGCATTTCCGCACTGCAACTGTCCCTTTGCCAAATCGCTGTGTTGCTCCATAAAATCCACTAGGATTTCGAACTGCCGTTGCTGAGTCTGCAACTTTTTCGGCTTTTTCCTAAAAAATAACAATTTTGATATAAATATAAACATTTATTTGTGCTTACTTACATGATTCGTCTCCTTTGCGTTTGATATTTTGTAAGCGCAAGTTATTTTAGCTTTACGAACGATTTTGACATACGCTTTCGTATTACAGAATGAGGTGATGCCAGATTTGCGAATTAGATGCGAAAGGAAAATACGAAAACGCCATAAAGGGTACCAATTGTTCAATTAGGTACCATTTTTATTTCGCATCGCAATAGAGAGTAACCCCCCAGGTATTTTATTTAAAAATTCTAAAACGGTAGGTTTTTTTGGAATATTGCGTTCTCCCTGAGAAACAACTGGGTATACCGTATATAGCTTTGATATCAACTCCTTCCCAGCTTTCTCCCATCATGTCCAAACCCCGTTCCGGTCTGTCCTAAATGGCCCCTATAACGCTTTGAACATTAATGTTAAAAAAAGTAATTGAACAAATTGCACCCCTAGTAGCGCCCTCCCTGAGAAACAACTTTGTATACCCAATATAGTTTTGATATATACTCCCTTCCAGCTTTTACCCACCATGTCCAAACCCCATTCAGCACTGTCCTAAATGGCCCCTATAACACTTTGAACATTAATGTTAAAAAAGTAATTGAACAATATCCACCCCTCGTAGCGCCCTCCCTGAGAAACAACTGGTTGTACCGTATATAGCTTTGATATCAACTCCTTCCCAGCTTTCACCCACCATGTCCAAACCCCATTCCGGTCTGTCCTAAATGGCCCCTATAACGCTTTGAACATTAATGTTAAAAAAGTAATTGAACAAATTGCACCCCTAGTAGCGACCTTCCTGAGAAACAACTGTATATGCCCTATATAATTTTGACATCTACTCCCTCCCAGCTTTTACCCAGTATGTCGAAACCTCATTCAGGTCTGTCCTAAGTGGCCTGCCAATGAACTTGAAATTTACTTTATTTAACAGTGCTATGTTAAGTAGTTAACATATATGTGGGACGTATTTAACTTACGAATTTAACTTCACACCCTTAATAGAATTAGTATTTGAAAAGGAAAAGCCTTTTCTAAATAGGAGGAAAACCTGGGATGATCATAGGCGGATCCTTTATGGTTTACTTCCCTCACCCCCTCTCATAGGTGACACCAGGGACATTGAAAGCGTTGTGGAAAAGCTCACACTTTCTCTCAGTGAGGCCACAAGACGTACATGCACTCCCTCTGCACACAGAGGAAAGGTAAGACCTACATGGTGGTCTTTAGACATAGCGGACACTAGGCGTAGTTGTCGTAAACTATTCAACGAGGCGAAAAGATCAGGCAACTAGTCAATGTATAAGTCTATGTTGAACAAATTTAAGAATCAGGTCAGAAGCGCGAAACGCAAGTCCTGGAGGAATTTCTGCAGCGGCGTCGAAAGTTCCTCTGAGACAAATCGTCTATGCAAGATCTTGTCGAAAACAAGGTTATATTCAGGAACAGGATGGTAGGTGGACTACTGATGGACGTGAGACACTAGAAGTACTCATGGACACTCATTTTACGGGGACTTGCCTCCAAACATCGCTAGTGCATCCCAACCGAACAATCGGACAACTCCGTCAATTATAATTGACGAACATTTGATAAAATGGGCCATACGGAGTTTTGACTCTTACAAGTCTCCGGGCCCAGATGGCATAATACCCGCTGATCTACAGAATAATATAGATCTAGTCACTCCTTGGCTGATAACTATTTATCATGCCTGTCTTACATGGTCGTACATACCAAAACGGTGGACCGAATGCACTGTGACAATCATTCCGAAAGGAGGGAAAGTGTCACACACCAAGGCAAAAGATTACAGACCAATAAGTGTATCATCATTCTTGCTGAAAACCCTTGAAATAATCATCGACATCCACATACGAGTGTCTTTGAAACAAGGTTCATTATCTCCTTCTCAACAGGCCTACATGAAAGGCAAATCTGTTGAGACAGCACTTCACTCCTTAGTGGGATATATTGAGAAATCCCTTGAATTTGGTAATTTCTCATTAGTGGCCTTTCTGGATATAGAAGGGGCCTTCAATAACATAGAATCTGCAACTATTGTTTCAGCTCTACAGGATCTTGGTCTAGACCAATCAACTGTAAGGTTCATCACGAACCTTCTACGATACAAAATCCTTCGTTCCGAAAAGGGAACGGCAGTGATCACGAGAATGGCCACTAGGGGTACGCCACAGGGAGGCGTCTTATCACCTCTTCTGTGGAATCTGGCCATAAATTGTCTGCTCAGGAAATTGGATCTCATGGGTTATAAAACTGTCGCCTACGCGGATGACGTCGCGGTGGCAGTCTCTGGGATCCACTTGGACACGATATCACAATGCCTGGAACACGCACTCAGTATACTAAGTCCGTGGAGCACGGACAGTGGATTGAGTGTTAACCCAAGCAAAACTGAACTTGTGCTGTTCACAAGAAGGTACAAGATTCCTCATTTCTCGCTTCCCCGATTAAATGGTATTGAACTAAAACTATCGGACAATGCAAAATACTTAGGAGTTATTCTGGATAGTAAACTATCCTGGAAACCCAATACCCTTTCAAGGACGTCAAAAGCCTTGACGGCTATGTATGTCTGTAAGAAGACGATAGGTACGCAGTGGGGTATTAAACCCCAGTTCGTTAACTGGCTATGTGATACGGTCATTAAGCCGACACTATTTTATGGAGTTTCTGTCTGGTGGAAGGCATTAGACAGTGGCTCGACGTGCATGCTATTCGAGAGAGTCTTAAGAAGAATGGCAATCCTGATAACAGGAGCTCTAAGAACGACCGCAATAAAGTCGCTCTTTACTATATTGAACTGGATCCCTGTGGATCTAATGGCAAGAAAAATGGCATTTACTTCTGCCTTTAGGCTAAACGCGATTGGGGCGTGGAAATATGCTCCATACGGTCACGCCAGCATAATAGGTAGTATTCAGCCTCTTCCGGAGAATATTGATTACTGCATTTCATGGCCCTTCATAGCGAGGAATTTCGATTTCTCAATTCCGTGCGGTACGGAAGCAATGAACGGGCCCTTACATGACACATGTGGTCTCTCAGTCTATACGGACGGTTCTGTGAAGGGAGATCGAGTTGGCGTAGGTGTATACATTCGGGAATTCGACATTAGGTTATCTTTTAAACTTCCAAATGAATGTAGCATTATTCAGGCTGAAATATCAGCCATCAAAAGGGCGGCTAATTGGCTTAGTTATAACAACTGACAGTCGGGCCGCTATAAAATCTCTAACAGGTGTATACACAACATCTAATTTAGTCCAGGAATGCCGGGCATCCTTAAATAGGATGGCGAGACATTCAACAGTCGTACTCGAGTGAGTACGGGGATACTACGGGCAACTATGTTGCTGATGATCTGGAGAAAAAAGGCGCCATGTTACCTGACGGAGACATAGATTTCCTATGTGGGATTCCGTTATCTAAATGCAAGCTACACATTAGTAACTTCTACTATGAGCTCGCTCAGACAAGATGGAGTTGTGAACCCACATGCACTATAACCAGGACGATATGGCCCCGACTGAATCGGGGACGAACAACATATCTTCTTGGCCTTACACGCTCACAATTGAGTGGTGTAGTGGCGGTCATAACTGGACACTGCACCTTTGGTAACCACGCTTGGAGACTTGGTTTGCCATACCACGACTTCTGCAGAAGCTGTCAAAACGAGGAGGAGGATGAGACTATTTTTCATCTTCTTTGTCACTGTCCAGCATTAGGAGATCTACTCCTAAGGTTTCTGGGACATCGTTGCCTAAATAGTCTTTCTGAGCTCTCGAATATGAGGCTTGAGGGCATTAATGCCTTTATAAGAAGTAGTAATTGGTTAAAAAGACCAGGAATGGGCTGTAGTTTTAGAAAAAACAAGAAAACGAAAATAGATAAATGCTACTGCTACCGTTTGAAGCAGTAGTTTTAGCAATTGTTAAAAATTTAGTTATCGTAGCTTTATAAACACTGAACACAATACGCACTTTTGAAATTTCATAATGACATCGTTCGTCATCTGCGCGAAAAATCATGTACTGTGGCCATATCTCTTGATATTGAGAAGGCCTTTGATACTGCCTTTCATAGGGTTATTTTATACAAATTGATTGTGCTGTAAGTTGACCCATTCTTGATAAAATTATTCCAAAATTATTTCTCGAACCGTTCATTCAGAGTTCAGATAAAAAACTGCCTGTCCGACTACAGATGTTTGAAAAGTGGAGTCCCTCTGGGGAGCGTCTTGGCGCATATGTTATTTAATCTGTTTCTTTATGATTTTCCCCAACTAACAAATAATTCAACTGCAATACTATATGCTGACGATTGCCTGTTATAATCTCCGCACCGCCCACTGCTTAAAGCTGCCTCTCACCTGGAGGAGATATGTAACTACTATAAAAAATGGGGTATGAAGATAAATGCATCCAAATATGAGGCCATCTGTATTCGAAATGCCTCTGTAAAATGTGCGAGATTTGTGGTCCCGGAAAGCAAGCTTCTATATCTTTCTATGGATGACATTGAAATACAATTTATCTATAATCTATATATATATAAAAGATATAATCTATATATGGGGCGTTTCATGTCAAGTGAACCAACTTTTGAAATCGATGTCTTCCGATCGGGATGAAATTTGCACCAAGGTTAGCTCTATTGGGTAGTAACTCAGACACAATTTTTCAACAACATCGGTCGAGAACTCTCTGAGTTATAGGGGGTAAAATTTTGACAATTTGGTCAAACAGGGGTTTTTTCTTATCCATGTAACTTATTACCTATTGTTCTTAGCAACATGTGTCCCAAATAGTATAGATAGCTATTTCTTCGATCTTTCGAAAAAAAAATATTAAAAAAAAAAATAAAAAATTTTTAATATTTTTTTTCCGAAATCAAAAACTTTTTTGACTTTTTTTTAAAATGGGTCCTTTTTTTTTTTTTTTTTTTTTCTTAAAATAAAGTTTAGATATTTTCCTTGAACACCTACTTGGTCGCTTAGTGGGATGCGAGTGGGATATCTATCAAAATAAATATTTTGTAACTCAAAACATAAAATTTTTGACTTTTTTTGCAACATCAAAAACTTTGTTGACTTTTTTTTTCAAAATGGACCCTTTTTTAATCTTTTTTTTTAGGTCAAACAAAAGCTTAGATATTATCCTTGAAGACCCTTTTGGTCGCTTAGTGGGATGCGAGTGGGATATCTATCAAAATAAATATTTTTTAACTCAAGACTTACAATTTTTGACTTTTTTTTTTTGCAAATACGATTTTTTTTCCAAATGGGCCCTTTTTTTTTAAAAAAAAAAAAAAAGGACCCATTTTAAAAAAAAAAAAAAAAAGTTTTTGATTTCGGAAAAAAAATATTAAAAATTTTTTATTTTTTTTTTTTAAATATTTTTTTTCGAAAGATCGAAGAAATAGCTATCTATACTATTTGGGACACATTTTGCTAAGAACAATAGGTAATAAGTTACATGGATAAGAAAAAACCCCTGTTTGTCCAAATTGTCAAAATTTTACCCCCTATAACTCAGAGAGTTCTCGACCGATGTTGTTGAAAAATTGTGTCTGAGTTACTATCCAATAGAGCTAACCTTGGTGCAAATTTCGTCCCGATCGGAAGACATCGATTTCAAAAGTTGGTTCACTTGACATGAAATGCCCCATATATAAACGAGTAACGTGACTGACTGACTGATTCATTCATCATCGCACAGGCCAAACCGCTAAAGCTAAAATCTTGAAATTCGGGTAATGCGTTGCTTTTACAATATGTAGATCCACTAAGAAGGGATTTTTGGAAATTCGGTCGTTAAGGGGGACAAATGGGGCAAAAACGGGTAAAACCTGTACCTGTATATCTCCAAAACAAATAAACTTAGATATAATATTTTAAATGCGTCCGCCTTTAATAAAAAAAAGAGCCGACAGGTGTCTGGTACTTTTTTGAAATTCGAAATTCAAGTGGCCATATGGGGTAAAAATAGTCCCCGTAGAACCTTCTGTTAACATGTATATCTCCTACATAAATAAACATAGAAAATGCATCTGGCTAAGATCAATAAAAACTAGAAATCTTTTTGGTACTTTTTTGAAATTCGAATTCCTAAGGCCTAAAAATTGTATTCTTTTTTGGTACTTTTTTATCAAAATGTATTTTCTCACTAAAAATTCCATGAACTATTACTTTCAAATACTACGTATTACTGATAATTAATAGGTACTTTTTTGAAAATTATTTCTTCACGAGGGACAAAAAACGGGTAAAAACGGAGATTTGATATTATTTATTCAATTTAAAAATAAAAAAAAGATAAAATATTCTTACAACCACACAAAAAAGAACCCACAACATGCTATTCGGAACTCAAATACAAAGGGGTAAAAAGGGCCAAATTTCACTTTTTGAAATTCATTTCTACTATTCTATTCAATTTAAAGTAGTTTTATTTTATTTTTTTTTTTTTTTAATAAAATTTTTTTGCCTCCACTGAGATTTGAACCCATGTAGTTCGGCTACAGTTCAGTAGTCTAAACCCCTAGCCTACACCAGAATGTTTATTTTCATGTTTAGAATACTAATTTTATTTTAAAATATATATATTCACCATTAGTTGAATTTTAATGGCGTTGAAAATTCCAATAGTACAGACACAAACCTTAACCTTTTTTGTAAAAATTATTATTTTCACCTTATTCAATAAATTTAAAATTTATTCATGCTTATATGAAATGTATATGGGAATTTATGAGGGAAAATATTAATAACCGTGTTGTAAATATAGTTGGTTTAATGCTATTTGAAATGTTATAATAGTTTTATTTGATTAAAAACAACAATACAAATGAGAAATAAACAAATTATTTTGTTGAAATGTATAATAAAAAAATCACCCCTATCGGCAATAACATGTTCCCATGAAATATTTTGTTCCCATGAAATATTCATTTCCCTCGAAGGGAAAATTGCTATCGGGAATATCATGATGAACTTTACATTCACAATAGTTGATTTTGTTTGTAACAGCTGTTTATTGTTTACAAAATTCCATCTAAAAATTTCACAACAAGGGAAATTTTTTCACGTGAACAAAGTTGATGAACGAAAAAGGGAAAAGGGAAAATATTGCATGTGAAATGTTGATTCGTGATAGGGGTGAATATATTCATTAAAGCATTTCACAAAAAAAATTCACGTGTTTATTTCTATTCGTTGAAATAAGAATTCTGTTCTCGCAACATTTAATAACAATTTCATTAAATTAAGGTCCTCATTTTATAAAACAAAACGTTTGAAAGCGTAAAACTTGAATATTTTCCATAGAATTTTATTTTGACGTTTGTGGTTTCGTTTTATAAAATTAGACCCAAAAAAATAAAAATGTAAAGCACTATGTGTATCTATGAGTAAATCATTATTCATACTCTATTTATCAAAAGTTTATAAAATCAACTTATATCTCTCAAATGTAGTATTAGAAACTTTTTATAAATTTAAAAAACATAATTATCGCACTATGTGCGGCATTTTCTAATGAACTATTGAACACAACTATTGGGTGTATGACTTAAAAATTATGGATTTACAATAGATGGCGTATCTTTTGAACGTTTTTTTTTGGTTTTAATAACTTATATCTCACTCAAATTTAGTATAAGAAACTTTTTATAAATTTAAAAAAACAATTTACACACATTGTGTATCTATGATTAAAACCTTATTCATATTCAATTTATCAAAAGATTATAAAACAAATTTAGGACCTCATTTTATAAAACGCAACGACAAACGTTAAACAAATTTTGTTTAACAGTGCGAGTTCTCATAGAGAAATTTAAACTTTTCTAAAATTGAAATTTTTTGGAGGATGAATCTAAATTCTTGCTGGAATTTATAGCCAAGGTGTTTTTCTATCATAACCCATGGTCATAACCCTTAACACTGCGAGTTCTGATAGGGAAATTTAAATTTTTCGAAAATTTTATTTTTTTGTAGAATGAATCTAAATTTCTTGGAAATGGGAGAAGATGGGCGGATGAATCTTGCTGGAATATTCAGAATGGGTGTTGGTCTATCATGGTCCGTGGTCATAACAGTGCGAGTTCAGATAGAGAAATTTAATTTTTCGAAAATTGAAATTTTTTTTGGAGGATGAATCTAAATTTCTTGGAAATGAGAGAAGATGGAATTTATATTCATCCTCCAAAAAAATTCCAATTTTCGAAAATTTCTCTATCAGAACTCGCACTGTTAAAGGTTATGGCCACGGACCATGATAGACCAACACCCTATCTAAATATTCCAGCAAAGGTTAAAGGTTATGACCATGGATTACGATAGAAAAACACCTTGGCTATAAATTCCAGCAAGTTCCATCAGTCTATCTTCTCCCGTTATCCAGGAATTTAGATTCATCCTCCAAAAAATTTCAATTTTAGAAAAGTTTAAATTTCTCCAGCAGAACTCGCACTGTTAAAGGTTATGACCACGGACCATGATAGACCAACACCCTACCTAAATATTTCAGCAAAATTCATCCGCTCATCTTCTCCCATTTCCAAGAAATTCAGATTCATCATCCCAAGAAATTTAAATTTCCGAAAAATTGTAATTTCTCTAGCAAAACTCGCACTGTTAAGGGTTATGACAGAAAAACACCTTGGTTATAAATTCTTGCAAGTTCCATCTGCCGATCTTCTCCCGTTTTCCATGAATTTAGATTCGTCCATTCATTATAATAAAATTTTAAAAATTCAGAAAAAATATAAAACTATGTGTGACATTAATGATTTGACTTAGTTTTTGGGAAAAACGGGAGATTAGTTCCCGTTTCCATCATTAGTGGTTCATTGGTACAACCGTGTGGTTATTATTCCATTTTGAATACACTTTCCCTATTTTACAATGTTTAACAGTGCTATGTAAACTTTTAAACAGAACTCTGTTAACTCAACTGGTTTGTGTCTAGGGTTATAAATTTCGAAATTTAACTTCACACACATTATTAAATTAGTATATCTTTATCTATCTACTATTAATATTTGCAATTATTATTATGAATTTTCAATTACGCAAGCAGTTTTGAGATTTTTTAATACTTCAAAATATCATGGACTACAAACAATTTGTAATGTGTATTTACTTTACATAATAATTAAAATTTCTATAATAAACATTTTAAAATAATTTATGTAGTAGTTTTGTTATTTCCACATTTTTTTCGCTAACGAAGTAGCGGGTTGCATGCTAGTAATCTATAAAATCACCCCCATTATGTATGTCGTTGTCGACGTCGACATCACTTTGTAGTCGTTGTCACTTCGAGTCGACATCGACATCAACTCGACGCTAAATTGGTATTTACTAACAATGTTGTGTTGATGTCGACTCGTTATCGATAATCTAAAAGAAATAAGTATCATCCCTATGCATTTCGTGACAGCTGTTGAATTTTATTTATTATTCGTATAAAAAAATCCTTTTTCTATTGGATTCCAGTGAAAAAAACAAATCCTTAAGCTTCAATATAATGAAAAGAAGCTATGATTTGAATATTTCGAACACCGGCTTCGCTAGTAAATATTTCATATACACTATGGTAGTACGTGGCAGGACAAACTTTTTTTATTTTGTTTACAATATACATATAACTCCGCTAATAGCTAAATTTTTAAGTGATTTGAAAAGTGTCAATAGAATTGACTTAAGCCGGAGTTCATCCCTACCATCTTTAAAATTAATTGAAATAAAAAAAAAATAATTAAAAGAATAAATAAAAATAAATTGCAGCTCTAAGTTCTGCCATTACGGTTTCAAATTGCTTCCCATTGTTGATTTTATTTTTTTTAATTTCTCTAATCGCAACTATTTTTAATTTTTATATGAGTCGTTGTCAAATATCGTGTCGACAGAAAATACTCGTTTTCAGTCAATGTCGACTTTAACGCGCCTTAGAAAATTGCAAATTGCTGTCAATAGTTAACAATTGTTATCGATATTGACTTCGCAAATACCATTTTAGTGCCGTCGACGTGACTTAATGTCGACAACGACATACATAATAGGGGTGAATACCTGGGTGTTAGTTTTGATAAACTACACAAATTTAACAATCACGCCAGAACTATTCTTACGAAAGCCAAACGAATTGCTTGTATGTTCTCCATTCTGTTCAATAGTAAATATCTTCCTATTAATACATTATTATTATTATATAAAGTTACAATCAGGTCCGCCTTGGTATTTGCTTTTCCAATCTGGTTTACTATTTTGCCAATAGTGGCAAGGGAATTGGAAGTATTCGAAAGAAAATGTATAACCAGAATTATGCAAATCGTACGAAGCGTTACTCCAACTCATATATCTATGGGAAATCAGCTGCGGTGCCTTTTTGTAATTATGCAATGTCTCTCCAGAGGAGATTTGTGGATAATATGGCCGCACATGACAACATTCAACATTGTGGCAAACCCTAAAATATGGTTTCAATATTTATATTTAAAATGTACTTGTGTTTCCATTTATGTTTTCATTATTTTAAAATTTTATTAACTTAGTAACCTTTGGTTATATTTTTCTTTACTGTGAGATTATTTTCTTTATAATAAATTAATATCTATTAAACTTTTATATATCGTCGACGTGTTCTCTTTATAAAAGACAAGAATTAGTCTTTTAGATCCGAGGTGGGATTGGAATCAAATTATAAACGACATAAATATTTATATCAACGTATTAAAGATGAAAAAGCTTTCAACATTGAAAGTGGACGAGCTAAAACAGCTACTACGTGAACGAGAATTACCAACTTCGGGTTCAAAAACGGAACTTGTTCTACGTCTCTCAAGTTATCTTGGTACTGACGAAATTGGTGATAACGGTGAGGATGGTGATGTTTTTGAAGAATCAACCTCATCAATGCACAGTGGTTTAGAAACTTTTTTTTTGGAAATAATTCGGTATCTCGGGAACTATTGGAGATATTATTACAAAATTTCACATGGTTAGAGCTGAGGTGTTTTTGAGTTGAATTACATTTGTTCAGCTTCCTAGGGGTATTACGGGCCAGTTTGTGCCCCCTCAAAGTTGGTCACCTCGGGTCTCAAAATTTTTAAAAAAATCCCCAAAAATTCATTTATGATTCGAATGAGCTGAAATTTAAAATATAAATAGTCCTTGAGAAGATCTACAAAAAATACGCTTACATGTGTAGGTTATCTCCTTCAGTTGAAGAGATATTTAGGTTTATTTATTTTTTTTTTAATTTTGCTCGATTTTGTTTGTTTTTTAGATATGGCGGCCCTACGGAGGGTCGAATTTTTTTCAAAATATCAGCTATATTGGCAATAAAATTCTAAATAAAATAAAAAAAAACTTGGTAACAGTTATCTCGTCCGTGTAAAAAGTTACACGCATCCAAAGTTGGAACATGTAAAATGGGCCTAATTTTTTACGATTTTTCCTAAAAAAGTCCCTATATTTTTTCTTTTGTAGAAACAAATTTTCTTTGGGACTATATACAATTTTTATATGTTCCGGAAAGAAAACTTAATGCAAAAGCATGTAAAGTAAAATTGGGCTCACTTAAGCGGACACAGTATCCCCCAGACCTATCCAAACTTGGACAATTTTAAAAAAAATATTTAGGTTTCAGTAAAAAATTCTAAAAAGGCAAAGCACCGATCCTCGAAAAAGTTCCGTATTTGTAAATAGCGTCACAGTAGGCACTTTTCTAAAAAAACTCAGTTTTTGGAACACATTTTCCCGTTTTAGGAATTTCGGTATTTGAAAATAAAAAATGTCAAAAATTATAATGTCATTAATTTAAGGACATTTGGATCTAAATTAGTTCCCAATTTTGTTATGATATCTTTAACCGTTAAAATTTTACATTAAATCAAATTTTATATTTTTCTTCATGGAAAATCACCATATTATAATTTTTTTAGTTTTTAAGGTAAATGACGTTCAAAAAATTAATTAAATTCTTTAATTTTATTAAAATATGAATCTACAAGTCCTAAGGTTTTTACCAATATCAAATACTTATATAAAAAGCATATATCTACTACTCAGAAGCTCCACAATCCTTGCCGCCTTTGAAAAATTTAAACGTTTTTTCATATATTACATGCAAAATGTGTATACTTACATATTAAATGTAACTAATGAATTCAAACGTATACTGACCTTAAAGAAAAGTTGGTATAATGCATTTTTCGCAGTAAAAACAAATAATATTTATTTTCGTGTAGGTTAATCTTCATTTAGATATATATTATTTGAACATTTTTACCTTATATTGTAGGCCTAATATGGGTCCTACCATAAATTAGCAGTAATTGGGCCGGTTTGAATTCTATGTAATGGTTTGCATACGATATTAATTAGAGACACAATTTTTTTATTTTTAAATATGTTTTTTTTTATTTTATTTCAACAATATATTCATTTACATCGAATAGATCTAGTACTTCTTTGAGCTCTTCGTTTTCATATGATAAATTTCTGTCCCTGCTCCATTTCTTTCTAATTGAAGATAGTACAGGATCAGAAGACAACATAAGTTAATTTATGAGATCTTCGTTTTGCGACTGCCTGGAACACTTTCTTGTATTAAAAAACAGTATGTGTTTAAAATCGGAATTTCTCGCTTCCTGTGCCTCTTCAGTTAGTTCACCTAGTGGGAGAAGATTCGATTCTATAATCTCACGACCATGTCGAAGAACTTTGTGCACAGTAGGAGTAAGTTCTCTCCATTCATACAAGGAACGTAAAAGGTTAAAGGTTTCTTTGGCATAGGATTCAAATTTATCTCCATTTATATTATTTTTACTGTTTATTGCCGACAGTATAACATGACATCTTCGAAGAAGTTCCTCATTAATTCCAGTTATTGTCGATGTTATTTCATTTGTACTGCCGTATCCAATAAGTGGTTTGTCTATATTTAAGCCAGTTATCTCTTTAAACTCTTCTTGAATTCTCCGTTTGCTCTCATTTCCATGAGTTCTTTGTTATTTCTAACCATCTTCGTTTGGTTTCCAGGTATGCTTCTGTATTTTAGATCATATGCAATGTGAAGCATGTGTTCTAAAAAGCGTATCCGTGCATGTAGGGGAGATATTCCGAATTGAAGTACATCTTTGTTAATTGATGTCGTACTTGGGGTATCGTCAGAAATTTTAGAAAATTCAGATTTTTCATTCCGCATAAAAAGCATTTCCACGCGGAATCTGTTTCCGTTATTGCATTACATACTTTTCCATCAATCATCGTTAGTTGAAGCTCGAACTGTATGTTAATATAGTAACCATGGATTTCAATACAAAGGGGATGCAAATTTTCTATTAAGCGATTAATGCTATCAACCCAGTCTTTTGTAACTGACTTATTTTCTTTGAGATATTGAAATCTTATTGGTCTACAGAAAGCTTTAGATCCAGGCAACAATTGAATCATTCCTAAGGCGCAGTGGAACCAGTGATGCCATAAAGACACTTTTGTAGTCAGAAGTATGATGTGTTCCAGATACTTGTTTGTATTCCGGCAATGTTGATAAGCCCCATTTGCATATTAGTGTTAAATTGGATTTATTAAGTTCCTTCGCTTGGTTTCTCGAAAATGTTGCAAGAAGTCTTATAGCTGTATTTTCCAGGATTGCAGGCAATTCAACTATTGCTCCATCATTAGTTACTTCAACTGGCGATGGTATAATAGTCTTCTTCGTATCCCATAATGCATTATATCCTGGTAGAATCGAACATCCCTTATCAGATAATGCCTTCCTTAGTTTAATGTATTTATTTTTACTGAGTCCTAGTTCCAGCATAAGGGCAATAGCTTCATCTTCAGAAAATTCTGACTCTGGAGAAGGTGTTGGAATACTTTTAACTATTCGCTTTAGACGTTTCGGTGATGCATCAGGAAGAATGTCTGCTATTTGTGTTGCTTCTGCAGGTTGTTTATTTCTTCTCAGCAATTCTTTAAAAGAATCCTTGACTTCAGCATCCGAATGGGTAGATAATATATCTGATAGCCTCATTTTTTTAGATTTGTCTCCCAGGTCTTCGTATGATTTACAGGGTTTTTATTTCAATAAAACATTCTAACCAAGTAGCAAATTTGGATTGAAATCTTCGTATATTGTAGTTAACAGACTTCATCTTCAACTCAAATAGCTTGATGAAATTATTTACTTTATCTACTTCGGTATTAATAATTTTCGATTGGTTTTCAATTTCAACATATTGAATTATCGTTTATATTTTTTCGGCTCTCAAGGTTTTCGGAGTCTCCCACAAAACGCAGCAAAGTACTTTATGTTGCAATGTTAAAGCCATGGCGGTTAAAAAATAATGATGAATATTTTAAAAAATATTAATTTATATATTAAAAAATATTCACATAGGTAGAATAAATAATAATATTTTCTTCTATATTTATAATTCATTCATATGTTAAATCTACAGGTAAAACAGAAAATCATATAACTAAATAGGGAATTGTAGGGGCATAATGTGTAGCCTACCTAACACCTAAAAGTGCCCACTGTGACACCTCACACCTGTAGTTTATGTAATAAATGCAACCTTTATTCTACCTAATAAACTAATTTATTGTAGGTAAAAAATAGGTTCCATTACTACTCACTGTAAATTTTAGAAATTATGATAGGTACATTTAAAAAAATAAAAATCGTGTTCAATACACACTGGCCCAAATACTATATTATGGTCTACAATATAAGGATAAAAATGTTCAAATAATATATATCTAAATGAAGATTAACCTACACGAAAATAAATATTATTTGTTTTTACTGCGAAAAATGCATTATACCAACTTTTCTTTAAGGTCAGTATACGTTTGAATTCATTAGTTACATTTAATATGTAAGTATACACATTTTGCATGCAATATATGAAAAAACGTTCAAATTTTTCAAAGGCGGCAAGGTTTGTGGAGCTTCTGAGTAGTAGATATATGCTTTTTATATAAGTATTTGATATTGGTAAAAACCTTAGGACTTGTAGATCCCTATTTTAATAAAATTAAAGAATTTAATTAATTTTTTGAACGTCATTTACCTTAAAAACTAAAAAAAATATAATATGGTGATTTTCCATGAAGAAAAATATAAAATTTGATTTAATGTAAAATTTTAACGGTTAAAGATATCATAACAAAATTGGGAACTAATTTAGATCCAAATGTGCTTAAATTAATGACATTATAATTTTTGACATTTTTTATTTTCAAATACCGAAATTCCTAAAACGGGGAAAATGTGTTCCAAAAACTGAGTTTTTTTTAGAAAAGTGCCTACTGTGACGCTATTTACCGTGTGATAGTAAAACAACTTTCTAAGTATTTAAACAACATATAGGGTTATACAAATACAGAACTTTTTCGAGGATCGGTGCCTTGCCTTTTTAGAATTTTTTACTGAAACCTAAATATTTTTTTTAAAATTGTCCAAGTTTGGATAGGTCTGGGGGATACTGTGTCCGCTTAAGTGAGCCCAATTTTACTTTACATGCTTTTGCATTAAGTTTTCTTTCCGGAACATATAAAAATTGTATATAGTCCCAAAGAAAATTTATTTCTACAAAAGAAAAAATATTAAAAATTAGGCCCATTTTACATGTTCCAACTTTGGATGCGTGTAACTTTTTACACGGACGAGATAACTGTTACCAAGTTTTTTTTATTTTATTTAGAATTTTATTGCCAATATAGCTGATATTTTGAAAAAAAATTCGACCCTCCGTAGGGCCGCCATATCTAAAAACAACCAAAAATCGAGCAAAATAAAAAAAAAATAAATAAACCTAAATATCTCTTCAACTGAAGGAGAGCTCATTCGGATCATAAATGAATTTTTGGGGATTTTTTTAAAAATTTTGAGACCCGAGGTGACCAACTTTGAGGGGGCACAAACTGGCCCGTATTACCCCTAGGAAGCTGAACAAATGTAATTTTTTTTTTGTAATGATATCTCCAATAGTTCCCGAGATACCGAATTATTTCCAAAAAAAGTTTCTAAACCACTGTGCAATGTTGCCCAACATAACGATAATGTCATGGACTTGCACCGGCAGGTTGATGAGTTGAAGAAAATATTGGAAAACGCTATGAGTGTTATTCAAACGCAAACACAAATGAATTTACAAACGCAAACACAAATGAATTTAAATGCAACGTCAAACGCACAACATACAGATGGAATGCAACGTCAAAATGTTATTGGTGGAAGCAATAATATACCATCCAATGTTTACCCAAGCTCACGAATAAATAATAATTGTTCTGTACGAGAAATTGCTGAAACAATCCCCGAATTCGATCCAACAAATGAACAATTCGTGGAACGAGTAGAAAGTGCAATACAAGCATACCAATGGGAAGAAAAATGTTTACTACTTGCCGTATACAGCAGAATGAAAGGTGCTGCCCGTTTATGGTTAGACTGTCTTCCAATTTTACATTCAAACTGGAATGATTTTGCCAGAGAACTAAAGAAAGAATTTTCTTTATCTCAAGACGAAGCAGAAATACATTTTAAAATGATAAGTGCGGTACGAAAGAATGATGAAAAAGTGACGGATTATTGTTTTCGAATATGCGCGTTAGGCAAACGGTACAAATTGAGTGAAAAGGCAATTTTTAAGTACACTAGAGAAGGACTACAAAATCGCGAAATTCAATTAGCAATCGCCGCTCAGAAAATCGATTCGGTTAAACAATTAAGTGAAATTCTGTGTGTGTATGAAAGAAATGTGCCCGATAAACATGTAATAAAATCGATTGATACAAAAAGTAAAACTGATGCTGTGAATAAAAGTGTCAATTACAACAATCAAAGAAAAGAAACGTCAACCAAATCGGGAAAAGAAATTAAGTGTTATAACTGTAATGAAATGGGACACATTTCTACCAATTGCTCAAAACCTCAAAAACGTCCCCGTTGTGAAAAATGTAATAAAGTTCATTAGAAAAATGAAACTGAGTGCAAAGAGAATGTTACGGTACGAAATATGTTTTGTTGCAATGACGATACTTTTAAAGTAAATGTAAAAATAAATGACAATACCTTAAATGTTTTTGTTGATACTGGAAGTCAGTGCAGTTTAGTAAAAAAATCGGTTTGTGAACAAATTAACTCGGAACGAATTAAATGCAATATGAGAATTTCCGGTATTTGGTGTGGTATACGTGTTGCCAACGAAAAAATGTTCGCAAATTTATTAATGAATAATATCGAAATGCTAATTACATAATATCTAGTCGAAGATGAACTTTTGTTGACAGATATTTTACTCGGACAAGATATTTTTGCTAACGGTAATATAATATTGTCAGTGTAGTGTGCACATGAAGTACTTGAAATACAAATGTTCATGGTGCAACACTTGAACATGCGTGTTGTGTGTGTGGTCCCATTTTGCTTGTTGGGAAATTGAATAGCGCGGCTGATCAAGAATTAGATCAACTGTTTGGCGTTAAAATAGAATTGTGTATTGAACAAAGGGTTTAATCACTCAAGACATTTATTGAACAGTCAGCATATTTGACAATATGCTTTGTTCCAAGCACACTCAAAAACACAGACAGGCATGAGTCAATACACCAATGTGTAGAATGTAAACAATGCAAATTGTTACATTGAGTAGAATCTAAGAACCAATAGAAAATAAGATATTGAGTAGATTTAGGAATCACTCAAAAGTAGTGTTTAAGAATTTTAGGCTGAAACCAATTATTAATCTGAAACCAAGAAGACAAATCATTACATGGCGATCCTGCCGACACCGATTACTGGATGGGGGAAATCAAAAGATCCTGCCAAATTGAAAAGCCTAGATATGGAAGGAAGCTAGAACAAATGACTACCTCCGGAATAAAAACAAAAGCAAGATGTAAGAAAACAAAGAAGTAAAAAAAAAAATAATAGAATAAGTGAAAAACAAAAAAATGTTTAATAAGATAAAACCAGTAATAATTGAGCTATTTGACCAGAAAATGCATTGGCATGTTTGGCAAATATTAAAATAATAAAAATATTCAAACTATAATTAATTAATTTATCTATGTTTGACTAGAAAGTGCATTGGCATGTCTGGCAAATGATGAATTAAGAAAATAAACTAAATTTAAGTAAAAACAAAAAGGGAAAAGATTTTTTTTTTAAAATGCGGAAAATGCCTAATAGCTTGTCCAGCATACCAGAGAAGAAAATTTTCCAAAAATAAAAATTATTAATAAATTTTTTTGAATGAAACAAAAAAAAAAGATTAATGAAGTTGTAGGAGCTTCTACAAGTTCACCAAAAGCCGTAAGCGTTAGCATGGAAGTGATCATACTGATGAGCACAGTAATGACATTGATTGTAATAGTGAAATATCTAAAGAAGTATATAAAAAAAATAAATTAGACGTCAAACCGTTAGAGCTGGCGTATTACACAAATAAAAAAAAAAAATTAATTAGTAAAAGAAAAACCATTATTATGTAAACGTATTTTAATAAATATTCGAAATCATGAATTCTATTATATATTTAAGAACAATATAAATTTAAACTTATATTAATTTACAAATTGTACCTACATTTCATAATGGACGAAAGAAGAAAAGTTAGGAAGTAAATAAGATATAACAATAGAATAGATACAAAATTTTTTTAATGGATAAAATATATGAAAGAATAAATGCAATAATATCATTAAGTAAAACATACACGACAAAAACAATACAAGATAAAATAAAGGAAATTAAAGATTTGGAAAAAACTGCTATAAGCATTTTAAATGACAGTAAATTGACGTCAAAAGAAAAACAAGTACATATTAACAAGTTTAGTGAATTGCGGAAAGACGCATTAAATATTTTAAAATTGCATGAAGATAAATCCATGCAATCCAGTAGTACTGCAGTGATGACAGAGAAAAAAGAAACTATAGACAAAATGACGGAAGAGAGTCTTAACGCTGCCGAATTGGCATCTATTTCTAAACTGATAACATCTTTCAGTGGAACAAAGGAAGAATTAAATCCATTTATAGCAAATTTGGAGATTCTGAGGGACACGTTCCCACAAAGTAAAAGAAACTCATTTTTCAACTTTGTATACAAAACAAAGTTAACACTTAAAGTACAAAATAGACTCAGACAGACAGAGGTACCAACCTCTATAGACACTTTAATTTCAACATTAAAGGAAACGTATAAACCAAAAAAGTCACCAAATATAATTCTAAATGAATTGACAATATTAACACAAACGGACACAATAAGAAGGTTCTCAGACAGAATAGAGCAATTAACAATGGAATTAAATGAAATTCAAATAAGTAATTTGGGAGAAGAAAACAGAAACGTAATAAGTGAAACAAATGCAGTTATAGCATTTAACACATTCAAAAACGGATTAAAAAACAATGACATTGTTAGAACCATAGAAGCAAGCAGGGTGAAGAAGCTTAGCGAGGCTATCGAAATAGCAATAGAAGCTTCAACTGATATGAGACAGAACCAAGTAATGTTCCAGTCTATGAAACCAAGGAACAATTTTAGAAATTTTAATAATAACAACATAAGTAACTTTAACTCTAATTGTTCCCGAAATGGAAGTAACTACAATAATAATAACAACATGAATAGGAACACTAATAATAATAACAACAGATTTAACAATAACAATCAAAATAGAAGCGGATACAGTGACAGAGTAAACCGTGGTGGAATGAATAACAACAATAGAAATAATTATAGAAGAAATGAGAACAATAACAGAAACAATAACAACAACTATAACGATAACAGAAACAATAACAACAACTACAATAATAACAGAAATAATAATAACTATCGTAATAACAATAATTATCGTAATAACCAATACAGAGGTCGAAGTGCATATCATGTACAAGAACAGGGAAACTCGCAAGATCCGGAGACCATACGACAACACGGATCTCCGGAGCAGAGCGAATAAATTCAAACAGAGTATTTACCATTTCATCTGATCTTAAAAACTATATCAAATTAAATGTGCTAAACACACATCGTACACTAACTTTCCTAATTGACACAGGAGCCGATGTCTCTTTGTGCAAGGAAGATTTATTACCAAAATACGATGAAGATCCAGATGATTACTGCTGTCTAACAGGAATCACAAGGGAAGAAATAAGATCATTAGGTTCCTCAGAAATATCAATACAAATTGATGAAACAATATTCAAGCATAAAATACATATGGTAAAAGAAGACTTTCCCATTTACACTGACGGTATACTAGGACGAGATTTTCTGTTAAAATACAATTGCAACATAGACTATGAAACATTTATACTAACTATTAATGTTGAAAAAGACATTTTGACATTACCAATACATAATAACACATTCAATATAACAACAGTAAGGATACCACCAAGAAGTGAAATTATAGTACCATTTAAATTGAACATTGAAGAAGATGGAGTAATATGCAATCGAGAAATTGCAGAAGGTGTATTTCTGGCAAATGCCATAATCCCAAAAACAGGAAATAAACATATAAAACTATTGAATGTAACAGATAGAACTATAATAATAGAGAATTTGAAAGTGGAAACTACTCCACTAAAAAACTATGAAATATTTAGAACTAGCGATGTGAAAACTAAGTGTAACAGAGAACGATTCAATAGATTATTGAAAGAACTAAACGTAGACAACAATGATGATGTGGCGAAAAGGGAATTATTAAAAATACTTGAGAAATATCAGTCAATATTTCATTTAGACGGTGAGAATTTGACAACAAATAATTTCTATAATCAAACCATTCACTTGAATGACGCAAATCCAGTTTACATAAAGAACTATCGTTTACCGCAAACGCATACAGAAGAAATTAATAACCAAGTAAAAGGACTATTAAAACAAAAGATAATAGAACCGTCTATAAGCCCATACAATGCTCCACTATTGTTAGTTCCTAAAAAGGGACAGAACGATCTAAAAAAATGGAGATTGGTCGTTGATTTCAGGAAGTTAAATAACAAAATAGTAAATGATAAATTTCCTTTGACGAGATTAGACGATGTTTTGGATAGACTGGGTAGAGCAAAATATTTTTCTACATTGGATATGACAAGTTCATTCCATCAAATTGAGCTTGACCAAGAATCAAGACCTTTCACAGCTTTTTCAACTCCGAATGGTCATTACCAATACACCAGGTTACCTTTTGGATTAAAGATATCTTCAAATAGTTTCCAGAGGATGTTAACCATAGCATTATCGGGACTAGAGTCTGAAGCATTTTTGTATGTGGATGACATAATAGTTTTTGGATGTAGCTTAAAACATCACAACAGCAACTTGATTAGTGTTTTCGACAGATTGTCAAGATATAATCTAAAACTGAATGCAAGCAAATGTTGTTTCTTAAAACCGGAAGTTATATATTTGGGACATTTGATAACATCAAATGGTATCAAACCAGACCCGAGTAAGCATGAAGCAATTTTGAAATATCCAATGCCCAAGAATGCTGATGATGTGAGAAGATTCGTAGCATTTTGTAACTATTATAGAAGATTTATAAAAAATTTTGCAAATATTGCAAATTGTTTAAACAGATTACTAAAAAAAGGCACAACATTCGAATGGTCACAAGAATGCCAAATAGCATTCGAAACTTTAAAGAACAAATTAATTAGTCCACCAATTTTACA
Organism: Calliphora vicina; assembly: GCF_958450345.1. Taxonomy (NCBI): domain Eukaryota; kingdom Metazoa; phylum Arthropoda; class Insecta; order Diptera; family Calliphoridae; genus Calliphora; species Calliphora vicina. Next base: position 95,472,546 of record NC_088783.1, on the reverse strand, counting down.
ATACCCAAATTATGACGAAACTTTCGTTCTGACAACAGATGCATCAGATTTTGCACTAGGTGCAATTTTATCTCAGGGTACGATAGGTGAGGATTTACCAATATCCTATGCAAGTAGATCTCTAAATAAACATGAAAGAAACAAACCAGTAATTGAAAAAGAATTACTAGGAATTTATTGGGGTATACAATTTTACAGACCATATTTATATGGAAGAAAATTTACAGTTGTCACTGACCACAGACCATTAGTCTCGTTATTTTCACATAAAAATCCTAGTTCAAAGCTAACAAGAATAAGATTAGAGCTTTCAGAGTATGATTTTGAAATAATATACAAAAAAGGGGTAAATAATACAAATGCAGATGCATTATCCAGAATACAAATTGATTCTGAGATGTTAAGAAATATGATACCATCAGAAAATGATGATAAAATAAAGAAAACGCTAGTAGTAACAAGAGGTATGAGCAAAAAGTCATCAGAAAATAATATCATAAGCGGAACCCAAAAGGAGACTGATCAACTCTATATGTGGGACTGCACATCGATCAATGATATAAAGCGCGCAACTAAATTAAAATTTATATTAGAGAAAAGGCCTATAGAAAATAAAGAAAAGTTATATGAATATATAATTGAAAATTATAAAGATAAAAATGAAACACGTGTTAGATGTAGCGATAATCCAAGACACTTAGGTACTCTTATGGAGAAGCTATCATCTTATTTGAAGAGTTTAAAGAATATGAGTAATAAGAAATTTGCAATCGACATTAATGATGCAATATTTGATATAATTCCTGCAGATGAATTTAAGGCCAAATACAATAGAAATTGTAAAATAAATAAAGATGATGTAATAATATTGTTATATAGAAAACCTCAAAATATACTAGACGATGAGAGAAAATTAGAATTGATAAAATTATACCATGATACACCCCAAGGAGGACATTTCGGAGTAAGAAAAACTCTGTTAAAATTAAAACAAAAATACATGTGGAAAGGCATGAACAAAACTGTAAAAAATTATGTATCGAAATGTGAATTGTGTCAGAAGAATAAACAAATCAGACACACAAAAGAACCACTAAATGTGACAGATACACCGGCAAATAGTTTTAATACTATAGTGATTGACACTGTTGGTCCATTACGTCCAACAAATAACTTCAGATATATACTAACAATGCAATGCGAATTAACAAAGTATGTAGTTGCTTGTCCAATGGAGACAAAAGAGGCAAAATCAATAGCAAAAGCATTAGTAGAAAACGTAATTCTTAAATATGGACTATTTAGCGTACTCAAATCGGACAGAGGGACGGAATTTACAAATGAATTGATGAGAGAGATATGCAAATTATTGAAAATAGAACAAAAATTTTCAACTCCGTACCACCATGAGACATTGGGAACTGTTGAAAGAAATCACAGGGTACTTAATGAGTATTTTCTATCTTTTGTAGAGGATGATAATTGGGAACAATGGATTCCTTATTATACATTTGCATACAATATAACTCCTCATGTGGATACTGAGTACTCACCATTTGAACTGATTTTCGGAAAATTACCAAGTTTACCAGGGGATGAAGTCATGAATCATCTAAAGGTTTACAATTTTGAAAATTATGCAAATGAACTAAAGACAAGACTAAGATATTCCTTAGACAACGCAAAGAAAATGATAGAAAAAATAAAAAACAAAAGACAATTAGATTCATATAAGAAAATAAATAGAATAGAATTAGACATAGGAGACTTAGTGTTAGTTAAAGTAGAAAATAGGAAAAAGAATGAACCACCATATAAAGGTCCATATGAAATAATTAATATTGATGATTTAAATGTAACTGTAAAGATAAGTAATAAAACAAAAACTTTTCATAAAAATTTGTTAAAAAATACAAAAATGAACCAAATGAGTAATAAAATATTGTCATTATATGAAATTTAAACGTCAGCTAATTTATAACTAATCCATACCAAATAATAATCCACTTATGAAATTTGTAAACAAAAGAAAACAAAAATTTAATAAACAAACTATCACTATACATATAAGCTATAAATAAGTACATATTACCCAAATTTAAAAATAATTAATAAACTATTTAACTTTAAGTAAACATTTGGTCAATTATAAGATTAAGAAAACAAAACCAAAAATAAGCAACATTAATGTTATTTTAAGAATATTAAATTTCAATAAATAATTTGTAAACAATAACAATATGAAAACCAAAAAACACTTAAAAATTATCCAATTTCAGTAAACAAAAATTGTAACATTTTTTCTGAAGGGTGAGGGTGTAGTGTGCACATGAAGTACTTGAAATACAAATGTTCATGGTGCAACACTTGAACATGCGTGTTGTGTGTGTGGTCCCATTTTGCTTGTTGGGAAATTGAATAGCGCGGCTGATCAAGAATTAGATCAACTGTTTGGCGTTAAAATAGAATTGTGTATTGAACAAAGGGTTTAATCACTCAAGACATTTATTGAACAGTCAGCATATTTGACAATATGCTTTGTTCCAAGCACACTCAAAAACACAGACAGGCATGAGTCAATACACCAATGTGTAGAATGTAAACAATGCAAATTGTTACATTGAGTAGAATCTAAGAACCAATAGAAAATAAGATATTGAGTAGATTTAGGAATCACTCAAAAGTAGTGTTTAAGAATTTTAGGCTTAAGAAAAGAATTTTTAAAATAAAGAATCAATTATTAATCTGAAACCAAGAAGACAAATCATTACATCAGTTCAAAACGGTAAAATAATAACTGATAATAAAACTGATACAAAAGTGAGAATCGTTGATAATGTTATTGAAATTGATGAAAACAAAAACATTGAAATTGACGATAAATTTATAAAATGTGAATTAGACGACGAAAATACAAAAGCTAAATTAAATAAATTGATTCAAGAAAATAAAAATGTGTTTTCAAATAGTTTACAAAATCTCGGAAAAACTGATTTAGTTGAAATGAAAATAAATTTGACGAATTCAAGTTGTGACACAGGCTCCATACCGTGTTTCAGAACCAAAGAAGGCGATAATTGCAAATATGGTTCAAGAGCTTTTAGATAACGATATAATCACTTATTCAAATTCGGAATACGCAAGTCCAATTGTACTTCAAAAAAAGAAAAATGGTAGCGAGCGACTTTGCATCGATTACAGGCAATTGAATCAGTTAATGGTAAAAGAAAATTTTCCAACGCCAAATATTGAAGAGTGTTTACAAGAAGCCAAGAAATATAAATATTTTACAACGCACAGTGGTATGAGAATAAAAAAAGAGGGAAATAAATCTGTAACTTCTAAACCCTTACGCCGATTTGAATGAGGAAGTGTAGTCGCAAAGAGGAAGTGTAGTCGAGTTTAAGTTTTGAATTTGGACCTCATGACCCCACCAGGAGCGGGGTTCCCAAATTAGGACACCTCGGGTATGTTCAATTTTTAAAATTATCCTATTTCTTCGTTTGTGTTCTCATACCACTGTGCAACGTTAGATCTCAATAGTGAATATTATCAAATTTTAATCGAACCTGATAATCGAAAATATACTGCTTTCATTACCACTAATGGTCTCTTCGAATTTAAACGTGTGCCTTTCGGACTGAAAAATGCGCCTATGGTTTTCCAACGATTAATGGCAAAAATTCAAGAACGGTGTGGTAAAAAGAACATGATACACTACATGGATGACATTCTAATCGGCATTAACACGGAAGATGAAATGTTTGATAAAATCAAAATAGTTTTAAAAGTTCTACAAGATGCAAATTCAACATTCAAAAATGAGAATTCTTAAAAACTACGATTGAATTTTTAGGTCATCAGTTGACTCCTGAAGGCATTTGTCCTGGTAAAGTAAAATCTGCAGCAATAGAAACATTTAAACGTCCTGAAAATGTACACGAAATACGAAATTTTCTAGGCTTGAGTGGATATTTTCGCAAATTTATTCCAAAATATTCGATAATATCAGAACCTCTCACAAAATTACTTCGAAAAGATCAACAATTTGTTTGGGCAAATCAACAAGAAACGTCATTTAACGAATTAAAAACAAAATTGTCGAATTCAAAATTTTGATGAGTTTAGAACACCGAAAAGGTCAATGTATGGAACATGTTGATGCTTAAAGCCGAATGTCAAACGAGCCTCCTAATGACATAGATGTCGCTACTCTTAAAATTGATAAAATTAATGGCTATCTATTATGCAAATTCAAGATCAATCTATAAAAGAAATTATTATAAAACTTCAAAATAAATATAAGACCCTGTCAAAAGATTACTATTTGGAGAACGGAAGACTGAGTTATGTATGGTTTTCAAGAATGAGAAACTTTGTAAAGTCTTATATAAAAGCATGTGTTGAATGTACTTACAATAAAAACAAAGGTGGTCGAATAGAAGGTGAATACCATTTTAACCTTCGCTTTACCAATACCCACCCGGGTGACCACATCGTTTTTATTGGTTTAATATTTTTTTTAATTTTGTTTCGATTTAAATGAAATTTATACTCACTGATCAAATTTTAGTGTTCTATAGAATTTAATAGAAACATTTTAAACTTTTTATAAGGTTTTTTCAATTTTTTAAAATTTCGTTCGTCGCATATATTTATAGAAGTGTAGTGTCACCCGGGTGGGTATTGGTAAACCATGTACATAAAAAACCTTTGGTAAAGCGAAGGTTAATGATATAGAACCTGTACCATTTCACACAATTCACTTGGATCATTTGGGACCGTTCCCAAAATCAAATAAACGCAATGAACACATTTTAGTGGTGGTTGATTCCTTTACTAAATTTACTCTTATTAGAGCTGTGAAGAGTACAGCAACGAAATATGTTGTAAATGTTTTGAACGAATTTTCAAGTTACTTCGGAGTTCCAACACGCATAGTTACTGACAGAGGGACATCCTTTACATCTAATGAGTTCAAGAAATATTGTACAGATAATGACATAAAACATGTATTAAACGCGGTTAGAACACCAAGAGCTAATGGTCATGGTGAAAGAACAAATGGAACATTACTTTCAATGCTTTTACCTACAACACAAAATGATAAACCTACATTTGATGAAGACATTGCTTATGATTCTCAAGATGATGAAAGCGAGGACGCTTTGAATGCAGGATAACCGACTGTGGGAAACCCTAAAACATGGCTTCAATATTTATATTTAAAATGTATGTACATGTGTTTCCATTTATGTTTACATTATTTTAAAATTGTATTAACTTAGTAACCTTTGGTTATATTTTTCTTTACAAGAATTAGTCTTTTAAAATTGACACTTTTTTTCTGTTTAAGCCAAATTCGGCTTAAACTAATTCGGATACGCTGAATTCAGTGGTGCTAACCGTTTTTTTAGGTTAGCTCGTATTTTCGATATAATAAAATATTTGTCAGAAAATTTTCGAAATTTTTGGTTTTTAAAACGGCATTAAAATTTTAAAACGAAGTTCCAAATATAACAAGCTGTAAATAATTAAAATCTGTCTAAAACTTTTAATTTTATTCATAAAAAATAATACAAATATCCCCTAATATTTTATCAAAATACATAACTCGTAGCTACTAGGGTGATCGATTATTCGACATTTTTTAGAAACCGGATTTCGGTTTCTTCAAAAAATTGCAATTAAAATAAACCGGTTTGGATGTTTTGAAAAATATTAAAACGCCTAGAAATAAGAAGAAAAAAGTTTTATTTATTAAAATAATAGTGATTAAAACAATTTTGATTACTTCTTCTATCCCATTTGACACATTTTGAAATTAATATTTAATTTTTTCTAAAAATGAGTGGTTGATATTTCATGAATTTTATTTAATTTCAAACGTCAACAACTACGTTAGGTTTTTTAGAAAAACAAATTGGCAAAAAACTATCTATTAACTTGTTTGGACTTAAGGTCTTTTGTTACGCACAATTAAGTTACATTTTTTCAGAGCTTTGGTAGCACTACAATATATCTTTGGTAGCTCTAATATATATCTGTCTGTTTTCATCATACTTGCTGAACTACTGTTTTTCTTATCCTTCATAAGGTCTTCGGGTAAAATTTTACCCATTTTGAAATTAAAATTGAATTTTTTCTACAAATGAGTGGTTGATATTTTATGACTTTAATTTCAAGCGTCAGCAACTACGTTAGGTTTTTTTTAAAAAAATCTATTTTCTATTTAAGTCAAATTTGACCCGAAGATCGTTAACGTCAGTAAATTTGAAGACCTTATGAAGGTAAAATAATCTCTTAGGAATAAGTAAAACGCAGTTTAAATGCTTTGGAGTATATCGATTTTTTTTTGTTTTTATAAAACTAGACATCTTTTACTCGGTGTATTTGTAGGACATATAGAAAACAAAGCATTGAGTAAGTTTTCAGGCTACCAGATCACTTGTGACATTTTCTGAATATAAAAAGTCTTCTAAAATAGTTGAAGTATTTGTTTTAATTTTTTTTTTTGGGATTTTGAATATTTTTTAAAGTTTTTAATACACTAAAACTCATAAAAACACACTTGTAGAAAAAACCGGCTATTCGAGTAGAAAAACCCGGTTTCTTCGATATTCGAAATGTGAGCTTTTCAAAAAATCCGGTTATAACCGGTTAATAAAAACCGGTCCGATCACCCTATTAGCGTGCAGTGCACGGTGGTATAGAAAAAATAGAGGGAAATAAATCTAAACCCTTAGTCCGATTTGAATGAAATTTGACATGTGCAAAGAAGAATTGTTGTCGAGTTTAAGGTGCGGCCAGGGGACCCCAAACTAGGACACCTCGGGTATGTTCAATTTTTAAAACGATCCTATTTCTTCGTCTGAGTTCTGATTTCAAAAAACTTACACATATAGAATCTCCTCACCGAGCACTACAAAAAACCTATCAGCTATCAATTATCTCTTATAACTTAGGAGATATACACATTTGAAAATTAAATTTTCAACATTTTTACCCACTGTTTCGGCGTATATCCGTTTCAAATCAATAAAAACAAAAACACAAGAATTATTAAATGATTAAATTGAAAATAAAAGCAGAATCTCTTTCCTTTATTAAAAATAAAATTTTACCTTTTTTCTATGTATTAAGCACGAAGGCTTCCAAAAGACGATTGAAGCATAAACTTATTTCTAAGTAGTTGGTGACAAACAAAGTTTAAATACCGTTAACAGTTTACTCGTTGAAAATAGTTTTCCAACAATGATGTAATCTAAAGTAGTAAACCACTAGGATTTACACTTAGCAAAAAAATAACGAAAATAGCTTTGTACTTAAACATTGCCGGCCACCTTGCAACACATAAGAGTGTTGTAATTAAATAATAAATAATTTAAGCCATTAAGGACTCCTGTTGAAAAAAATTCGACGATTGAGCCATTAAGGACTCCTGTGGACTGTAATAAAATATATACAGTGACGGACAATACAATAGAATCACTACATATGAATTCGATTAAAGCTGTAAAACTACAAAATTTGATTTCAAAATTTAAAATTTGTTCATTATATATTAATGCTCATAACGTAAACAATAAATAGAAAAAAATAAAATAAAAAAATAACACATTCTTCAATTATTATCAATTATTTCTAATAACAGCATCAAATCTTTTGGGGATTGAATTTAACAAAGTTTCGCATGTAGATCGGGAAATTGCATACCATATTTCCTGAATTTTCTGACAAGTTCTTCCTTGTTTTTCAAGTCCGAGTTTGTCTTTTACTATTTTCCATTGGATTTAAGTCTGGTTATTGAGACGGCCATTCGATAACATGAATTTTGTTATATAAAAGCCATTTTTTGGCAAGACCTGACGTGTGCTTTGCGTCATTATCTTGCTGGAAGAGCCATTTCAAGGGCATATTCCATTCTGCATGTGGCTTTATAACATTCTCCAAAATATTTACATACAAGTGCTTATCCATATTTTCTTTAATCCAATAAATTGGACCAACGTAATACCAAGAAAAGCAACCCCATATTATAATATTTCCCCAACCATGTTTAAACGTTTTTGGTTTTTGCCATTTTTTGGACGTCTAACCCATGTCTTATCATCACTACCAGTTAAATTAATGGTCGTTTCGTCCGTCCACAACACATTTTGCCACTTTTTTATATTTTCTGGCCCACACCAATCCTTATGATTGCTCCTGGTTTTAAATGAAATATTGGTAGTGATTCTATTGTAATGTCCGTCACTGTATATATATATTTTTTTTTCAAATAAATGTGAGTCATTAAGGACTCCTGTTGTTTTATTAAATTTTGAGCCATTAAGGACTCCTGTTGAGATAAAAGCGACCCTTACATAAATTAATATGGGGATAATCCCGAAATAATCCATCCAAAAATGGTGTATTGAGCAAGTGGAAGCCCAGGGCTCGTATGTATTTTCCCTTTTAAAATATGCGGAGCAACTTATATAGAGGAACTCATTATCATCAATCTTAATCACTGGTAAGTGAAGTTTGGCTATCATTTCAGCATATATGTAGCTGTTTTGACAACATAAGTCTAAAACAGAACGTAATACAACTTTAGATTTTTCCAAACATAGCTTGACTTGCAAAGTCGGCGAAAATGAAACGGCCTGACGTATTGGGATCTGATTTAAATGGGAAATCGCCTTTGAGTCTTCGAGGTGTTATGAGTATGGAGTAAAAAGTTATGATTCTTTTTGCAATATTAGCAGGAGGCAATACTCTTGCAATTTTGAATTGTATGTCCACTTGACAAACAGCGAGAACAAAGTCTATGAAAAGCTACAGTGCGTAGCTTGCGTTCCATACTCATATCCCTGAATTTGTAGCAAAATCGAAGAGGGTGGTTCCTATTACAAATGGGACATATACGATTTGTTCGATTACTTATAGAACCTTGACCGGCCGAATTCGGGCCCGACGCTTCCACCTGTTCAACAGTGGGATGGTTTGGCGGTGGAACTATAGATGGTTCCATTGCAACTATTATAGTTGGCGTATTGATATCAATCACAGGTGTGACGTTTGCTTCCGAAATGGACGGAGCTGGCACAGGCTTTGTGTTATCTATCGTTGCTACTTTTATTGAATCGATGTTCGGAATCGATGCGGTATTGACGACATCCATCGCATCATCGTAGTCCAAAAGACCATCATCAAACAAATCGGTAGCAACATCCATAGGTTTAGTAGCAGCGTCCATTTTCTAGTAAAAAGAAAGGTTAGTAAAAGAAAATTTATTTAAAAGTGATAAGTGAATTAAGCATACAAAACAACAAGTTTGGTTATTGGTAGATAAACGACACCATTTGATGTGCGAACGCGACCATCAGTACCAGTATAAACATTCACAACAATGCATAACATCCACGCAGTTGCCGGTAATTGTTCATTTCTGATGACGACCAGATCATTTATAGCAATATCTTTTTGTGGATCTTGCCACTTATATCCTTTATGCAAATTCACTAAATATTCTTCTTTCCATCTTTTACAAAATTGATGAATGAATGTCTTATGTTAACGATAACGATTTCTGTTCAAATTATCCTCGGAAAGGGTGACCGTTGTTGAAAAAACATTAACAGACTTTTTTCGCGAAACATCAATAGGTCCCGTGGCTCAAATACAGTCTTCTGAGCCATTAAATTTCCAATTATATTTTTCTGAACTTCGCCAAATATTAGATGCGGGTATAAATCAGCTCCGAGTAGAATATCAACTGCCCTGCTTTGATAAAATTTACTATTTGCTAATTACAAATTAGGTAATTCACTTCTTATATCCGAAGGACAATTAAAAGAAGGCAAATTACCTGATATTGAAGGTAAAACGATAACAGAAGTCTCCAAATCAATACTTCTATCTAAAGGAGATCCAACACGAATAGTAGAAAGCTTTCTCGACGTTGCACAATAGTTCAAAATATAACTTTTTCCGTGCGAAATTCAAATTTCGAAGTTGTCATTATTCAATATTTTTTGTTGTCAACCTGTTGCTAAAACTCCAATGCAATCAAATTCGCAATTGGTGTTTGTAAAATACAAAATACGGCTTGACAGTACAGTTTCAAAGTCAAAATTTCGATACATTTTTAAAAATTTGTGAATAGTATCAACATTATAATGTAACTTTTAACCGTTAATTGTGGAAAGTGTGTGACTAATTCAAATAATGTTTAAAATGGAAAACAACGAGACGTGTAAGTACTTAATTTTTCTTTCATAAATATTTGGAAACTATTTCCCTTTTATTAAAAATTACAATTTTTAAACATATCCTTAAAGTAATTTCTTTTGATTACAAAACTTTAACTTTATAGAAGCTTTTAAAAAAATGTTAACATTTGTTAAACATGAAATAAAAAGAAATAAATATATTTAAATGTTGTGAATTCATTTCACTTTATTTCATATTGCGCATTTTTGCTCTTTCTGAGTAATTTAATTTTTTCTAGGTTACTGTGCTATAAAAAAATTAACTTTTTGAAATTTGGCTAAAAGAACACCCAAAATACACAAAGTATGATGCTATTTATGATATTAAGGCCCTAATTTTGTAAATCACGTCACCAAAGTGATATTTATGTGGAAAGCAAAAACAAAATTTCAAAAATTTTAAAAATTTGTTTTTGTTTTATATACAAAATTTTCAAATTATGAAAGGCAAATCAACGCTTGAATTTTGGTGCGTTTGTTCTGTTCAGAATTTGTACATAAAACAAAAACAAATTTTTAAAATTTTTGAAATTTTGTTTTTGCTTTCAACATAAATATCACTTGGTGACGTGATTTACAAAATTAGGGCCTAAATATATTGTGTAGAAAATTAGTGCTCCTGTTATTCCTAAGGGTTGAAAGAAATTATTGGATGCAAAAGTCCGCCTTTTTGTGTACAATTACTTAAAAGTAAAATGTCAAAAATGCGGAATAAAGGAAGATAATTTTCGAAATGAAAACACTATATGGCTTAATGGTGATATATGCTTTCAGGTTTGTATCTTTGGTTACCAATGGAATACACAGTACACAAGGTATTAATACATTCGAAGCAGATGATAGAAAACACAGACGAATAAATAGGATCGTTTTCAAAATTGAACATACACGAGGTGTCCTACAATGGGGACCGCTGGCCGCACCCCTGGTGAGCCTATGCGGTCAAAATTTAAACTCGACAACATTTTTTCTTTGCGCATGTCAAATTTCATTCAAATCGGACTAAGGATTTAGAAATTACAGATTTATTTCCTTCTTTTGTTTCTATACCACTGTGCGAAGTTTTATCTGATATTTCAATTAATATTTTGAATCAAATGTGTTTACAAAATGAATTACTGATTCAACTAATTTGACTGAAAACTAATATGAAATAAATTTGTTCTAATCAAAAGCAATGAGTTTACTTTATTTTACTCCTGATGGGTTAATGGTCGACAAAGGGTTAATTTTTTTTTAAAATTTGTTGAAAATATAGGTATTTCTACCTATGGTACAATTTTGGTATCAAACAGTAGAATACTTTAATAGTTATTAATTTCGCACGGAAAAAGTGATACTTTGAACTATAGTGCGTTGTAGAAGCTTCCTCATGAACACCGGAAATCGTTACATTCGTAGAATGTGACGGATACTTTGTTGATACTTTGTTCCCAAAGTGTAACTGTCTGAGAGGGTATTCGCTGTATACAAATAAAAACTATTATCGGATCCCAATTTTGAGTGGAAATCTCATAAACTGACATAGCAGTTAAGAAGCCATTTATTCCGCGCTGTAACTTTTTGAGTGAAGAACTAGTTTCTGTAGTTACCACATCCAAACCAAACAAACACTTCAATTGATTAACTAATATTCGTGGAATTTCGTACACCTCCCTTAAATTTCTCCATGCGATATCGAAACCTGCATTAGTCAACGGACATTTAGATACAACCTCTCTTGCCGCATCATCAGTTCTGTAGGATTGGGACAGTTAAGGACAAGACAGACAGACAAGGGTTAATAGACAGAAACAGAGAGACGGACAAACACTCATTTATCTATGGGAGAGAATGAGCTTAATATGTTTACATAGTGAACAACGGACAGACAGGGAAAGGTAGTGAGTTTAGTTTTATTGTGACGTTCGAACAAGGAAGTTCTAAAATATTAGTTTTGACGTGTTGACCGTGATGAACAAACGCGGCTGTTTATTTTAATTTCTTTTAGTTTCATACATATTTTTATTTTTACCGCCTAAGCCATTTACTTTAAATAAAATGAATTAAATTTAATATTCAAAGTGTTTTATTTAATAAAAAGAAGGAATCAACAAATTCCTACAAAATTGGGGGCTCGACCGGAATGGCCCTGGCGGAAAAGTGAATCTGTGAACTTGATTAAAAAGTGATGAAATTATGAAAAACTGTGTAAGAAACGAATAACTGCCCGAAAAGAACAACAAAAGAAAAAACGTAGTCAAACTATTTTTCTGTTGAAGTGATGTGCTGTATGTATATGAGAACAACAACAACGTGAATAAGTGCCGTATGTAAAAGGAAAAAAAAATTGTGTTGCATGAAAAGACAAAACTTCTAGAAGCCAAAAGTCGTTACTATTGAAGTGAGTGCGCGTGAAAGAGAAATTGTGAACTTTACCACTCAACTATATTCGAAAAAAAAAACTTTGAAGGTGGCAACAAGAACGATCATACAAATGTTATGTTAAGAAGGAAAGACGTTACAAAGAGATTAAATGAAAAAAAAAAAACTTTTCGAAGAACTTATGGACATAGTAACAAATAAAAAACATGAATTGATGTTGTTGTGTAGATGTTTGAACATAAGTAGTGTGTTATTATTGTTGAGACAATAAACAAATGAAGAAGAATCAATGAGAGACATATAATAGAATAATATAATAAAGCTCAACGTATTTACAAGAACAACACAGTGTGAATATGAAAACAACCCTTATTTTGAAATCAAATGAACAAGTGCTTTTGAGTGAGATGATCGGAGAATAAAGAAGCTGTTTTTTGCATTGTGAAGGAGATAAAGCGTTGTAGATGACGAAATTGGTTGCTGTAATTGTTTGAGCAGTAAACGCAGTTGCTGAGCAGTCGCAGCCGTGAAGATTTTTGTTATTGCTGTTGATGTCAACCAAGGCGTGTATTAGTAGTAATAAAGATAAGTGTGTATGTATGTAATTAGAATATTTTATGTGGAGAGGTTAATATTGTGAGGCTGAGTAAATTAGATGTTAATGGACGTTGAAGTTTTGAATTTTGAGTGCTTTGGACGTATGCATTCATTTATGACGTATAGATGTTAGTATTTTATACTAAATTTGAACTTGATGTTTTGAGTGAATTTTGTGATGTAAGAGGAAGATGGAAGATATTTGATTTTGAAATTGCATACATAGTGTGACGATAATTGGTGTTATTTGATGATAATAATTTGAGTATTTTGATTAATTAAATTGGATGTGAATTTTGATTGGATGTTTAAATTCTTTGAGGATAATTAATGTAATTTGGACTATTTTGATTGATTTTAATTAATTTGAATACGGAGTTTAATGATTAATTTTTAATGTTTAGATTATTCGATGATAATTGATGAAATTTATAATATTGTAATTAACTTTGGCGAAATTATTCCATCGAGATTTTATACGTGGATAATATTTTGGATAATACTGTATTGATATTGAATATTTTAATTGTAATAATTATTTAATTTTTATAATAATATTTAATTCTGAATTTATAAGCCGCTGACGTACAAGATGGACAGAGACGAAATTTTGGGTTTGAATTTAGAGGGCTTGAGGGCCAAATTGGACGAATTAGGACTTTCTAGGACGGGTAATAAGAATGTTTTGCAGGATAGACTTTTAGATCATTTTGGTGTCGATGTTGTGGATGATGTTTCTGATTATGGTGAAGCTACTTCTATAGTTGCCGGCAATGTTGCGACATTACCCCATAGTAGTTTTACTTTAAGGGACGTCCAGGATTCGGTTTCGGCTTTTTCAGGCGATGGTTTGCCGGAAATTGAACAATGGTTAGAAGAATTCGAAGACTGTTCATGTGCTGTGAAATGGAACGACCTTCAAAAGTACATATACGCAAAACAATTGTTGACGGGTGCTGCGAAGACTTTTGCTAGAAGCGAATCTGGTATTAAGGATTGGTGTTCCCTAAAGCAGGCTTTGAAGAAAGAATTCGGAAGAAAGCTGTCATCGTTGGAAATTCATAGAACATTGAGAAATCGGAAGAAGAAGTCGGGTGAAACATTACGCGAATATCTTTATGGTCTACGAGAGATTGGAAATCCTATTAGATTGGACGAACAGAGCTTAATTGAATACTTCATAGATGGGATAAGCGACTATAAGTCAAACAAGGCTATTTTGTACCAGTCAAGGAACTTAGACGAACTTAAGGAGAATATCGCAATTTATGAGAAGATTAGTGCATCGGACTCATCAGGGTCAAAGGGGGCACGACCCAAGAGTTTTTTGAAGAATGTGACGGAAACCAAGGATGAAAGACGATGTTTCAAGTGTGGTGATAAGGGACATTTGTCTAGTGCGTGTGCAAGTGCCCAGGTAAAATGCTTTAAGTGTCATGGTTTTGGACATAAGTCATTTGAGTGCGGACAGGAGGTCAAGAAGGAGAAGAACGAGGATAAAAAAGGAAGTGGAGGCGGAGGAAATGGCAAGAGCACCAATAATGTTCATACGTTGTCTGACGATATAATTATTCCATCAAGAAGAATATTTAAGGACATCTCGATTTTGGATAGGACAATTTCTGCTTTCGTCGATACTGGTAGCGATATTTGTGCTATTCGTTGCGATAGCCTATTGAGTTTAGGTGAGTTTGATCTCAAACCGGATGTGAGGACTTTGGTCGGAATAGGTGGAAGGAAGATTACTACGATGGGTAATTTTACTGTTAAGGTCGGTATGGATGAGGTTGAAATGGATGTAACATTCCATGTTTGTAAGGAGGGTGATATTTTGTATTCCGTTGTGTTAGGGAATGATATTTTTGATGAGGTTGATTTGGTTATTGATTCGGATGGAGCTAAATTTCGATATAAGGGGCGATCCGCGAAAGTTGAGGAAGTGAATGATACTGGGAATGACAGTTTGATGGCTGAGCTGCAGAGCGAGTGTGGTGATAAATTGGACGCTCAACACTTGGTGAAAAATATTGAATTGGAGAATTTAATTGGGACGTATGAACCAACTAGAGCTGAAGATTGCTCGATGAAGATGATGTTAAATGATGAGATTCCCGCGGCACAGATGCCGAGAAGAATGTCATATACGGATCCAATTTTGGTAGACGAACAATTGGTAGAGTTGTTTAAGGAGGGCGTAAATAAGCCGAGCTCTTCGGAATATGCTGCACCAATGGTATTAGCTGCAAAAATAGACGGAACCAAACGACTATGCTGCGATTATCGTAGACTTGATGGGACGAAGGTAAGGGACGATTTTAAAGTGGTTGTAACTGATGATGTTATACGGTGTTCGAGGGGTGTAGAGGCATTTAGGAGGTTAGAATTTGATTACATTTCTTCGGTTTTTAGAGAATTGGTGACTGAGGGATCGATGATGATTGACACGAATGATCGAGTACTTCTCTCAGGGAATGAGGAGAAGGAAATTGGGATGTTACGAGGAGTATTGAAGGTCTCGGAGCTAAACGGACTGGATATTGAATGGATGGAGTGTCAGTTTTTGAGAGGGAAGATTGATTTTCGTGGTTGTATTGTGGAGTTTTTAACGGCTAGACTTTTGGATGGATCGATGATTTATGTATTGAGTTTGAGGTTCAGGGCGATGACATATTGTGCTTCTTTCGCATTAACGATGAGGGAACAAAATGTTCTGCCGAGGATGTCTAGGAGTGATCTATTTTTACTGGAAATTTACTACGAGACGGAAAATAGTATTGTTTCGGGGATGAGATGTGTGGATGTATGGAGTCGAGCGCAATGCCCTATGATTGGGAATTCTTTCAGGTACCGTAGTGTGAGGAGGGCACGACCCCAGGATGAGCGGATAAGGGAGGTTCCAATGATTTTAAACAATGTTTTGAATATGAGGATTTGCGATGATTTTGATGTTGGAAGTTTGTTAGGTGAACTAATTCTACGAAGGTTGCATGAATTACGGATTCGGAAGGAGGAAAGGTGGATATTTGATAGGGGAAGGGTTCCGATAACAGCATATGACGGTGGTGGATTGGTCGCCATTAAGCGCACACAATTTGGTGCTGGAATGAAGTTGGAACCGAAGTTTCTTGGTCCTTATGGGGTGGTGAAGGAGCTTGACCATGGTCGTTACGAGGTGGGGAAGGTGGGGAGTTCGCAGGGAACTAGGAGATGTACGACGGTGTCGGGGTACATGAGGAGGTGGGGACAACATTCGGGACGAATGTGTGGTCAGGAATGGCCGGATGTAGGATTGGGACAGTTAAGGACAAGACAGACAGACAAGGGTTAATAGACAGAAACAGAGAGACGGACAAACACTCATTTATCTATGGGAGAGAATGAGCTTAATATGTTTACATAGTGAACAACGGACAGACAGGGAAAGGTAGTGAGTTTAGTTTTATTGTGACGTTCGAACAAGGAAGTTCTAAAATATTAGTTTTGACGTGTTGACCGTGATGAACAAACGCGGCTGTTTATTTTAATTTCTTTTAGTTTCATACATATTTTTATTTTTACCGCCTAAGCCATTTACTTTAAATAAAATGAATTAAATTTAATATTCAAAGTGTTTTATTTAATAAAAAGAAGGAATCAACAAATTCCTACAGTTCTTTTTACCAAATAACATAATATCTCAATATTACTGAGGCGGCTGTTGTTAATATACAAAGCAGTAAAAATATCCCTAAATGTAGGCCATGAAAGATAATCACCACTGAAGATGTCCGTATCACACGGCGGAAGCGGTAATTTATAACAGACGTTATCGAATTTTAATTCACTATTTTCGGCAGAGGAATCTTTGGGTTTCGACTTAGCCTCTAACTCATCAATCTTGATCTTCATTGTCTTAAGGGTACTCTGATATTTACTTTCAGCCGCTTGAATATCCTCTGGCTCTGCGGCATCAGATGATTCAAGATCATCAAAACACTTTTCGGAAGTAATCTTCACTTTTTCCCATAGTAATTTCAATTCACTATATAACACTTCTATATAGTAGACGTGATGTTCCTCTTCGCGAATTGTACTAAAATTTGCCTCAAATTCAAACAGCGTCTGATGCGCGTATAAAATGTTCAAGAGGTGTCAATGGCATTTTCAAATTCTCAAATAGAATATCAGTAAAAGATTCAACAAACACACAAACGATGAAGTGAAGTTTAAAATTTACAAAAAAAAAAGCAAAACTATATTGACCTTATAATAAAAATAATCGTAATAGTCAAATCGACCGACCGTAGAGTGACTATTGATGTATTAGCAAAAAAGGAAGAAGAAGATATGAAGCTCACAAAGCAATTACCGACACAAAAAATAATATTAATAAAATTCAAGAATATCACCGTAAAGTACAACAAACTAATATGCTCTAAAGAAATAATAAATTTTAAATTAATGAAATAAAGATAGATATGTATTTTGCAATAAATAATATCAAAATAATTTAAATTATGTGCATATAACCACTTGCCGTAATAGCATAATATATTTATCCACTTCTAACACCCACCTTAAAGTATACCGATCGACTTAGAATCACTTTCTGAGTCGATTAAGCTATTTCGATCAAATTTGGTACATATTATTTTTTCGGCTCAAGGACCAAGCCTATTGAAACTGGCTGAAATCGGTCTACTATTTCACCTAGCCCCCATTCAAATGTCCTCCCGAAATTGGACTTTATCGGTCATAAATGTTTAATTTATATATGTATCTCCACAAATTCCGCTCCAAATAAGTTTTATATACACAAAATTCATGTCACCAAATTTTGTTACGATCGGTCCATAATTAGTCATAGCTCCCATATAGACCCGCTTCCGAAAATCACTTTAACGTGCATAAATCGCTTAAAAATGTTGGTAAACACACAAAATTCAACATAGTTAACTTTAATATAGACATAAATCACACGACCTAATTTCATGGTGATCGGTCCATAATTGGTCATAGCCCCCATATAACCCCACTTCCGAAAATCACTCAAAAACATAAATTATTGAAATTTTAAAAGAAATTTTTTTTTTGCTATTTTACTTAGTGTAGGGTTTTATATGGTCGGGCTTGACCGACCATACTTTCTTACTTGTTTTTTATTTAAACTGCGGGAAGTTTTATTAATTTGTTTATTTAATTTAGTTTGTAAATGCATAACAAATTTAATTAATAATTATGGCTGTCCGTCCAAGTAAACAAACTCAGCCTTGATCAAAATGGTATCGGTCGCAAAATGTCAAAAAGTACTGTATAAATGAATACACTTTTTGGAAAAAATTAATTAATTCACAATAGTTGTGTTCGCGTACTTGATAATTTGTAATAATTTGTACAAATTATCACTGGAAGTTACGGGATTCCATTCGTTTACTTTTAAAAACTTGTAACGAGAGAGCAAGAGAGTGTTAAAAGTAACAGTTCGTAGATAGAGAAGATGATATTTTTTACTGAACATTTTTTGTCCAGTAAAAAATATCAACATAAAAAATATGTTTAAACATATTGTTGCAAATGTAAACAAAACAAAAAAGTGGAAAATTATGATAATTTATAAGTTTTGCAAAGAAAATAAGTAAAATAACACAAAACAAACGTTTTAAATTGATTTATAATAAAATACAACTTATTTTTACAAATTGTTGTTCGCGTACTTTTTTGGATATTTTTTTCAGATTGAGAGTAAATGTTTGAGTTAAATGTTAATTAAAGTTACTGGATAATTTTTACTGGAAAGTAAGCGAACACACTTAATGTAATAAATTTCCTTTTTATTTTGACAATAACTACTTTATTCTTTTTGGCAAACACACACACACACATTTCTGTATGCTTATTAGTTTCTTTATTTTGAACACTATCACTTTATTCAATTTACTAACCTTTATTTTTCAAAAGCTGGTTCTATAAATTCCAAATAAAGGGTACAAAAATTCCTTGGCAAGGAGACTTCCTTTTTTTGGTTGGAGGATGAAATTCTTTTGTGTTTTATCCGTGGGAGAAGGACCAATGTTTTGGCGTATATCCGTTTCAAATCAATAAAAATAAAAACACAAGAATTATTAAATGATTAAATTGAAAATAAAAGAGCAGAATCTCTTTCCTTTATTAAAAATCAAATTTTACCTTTTTTCTATGTATTAAGCACGAAGAGCAATAAAAGGCTTGATAAACAAAGTTTAAATACCGTTAACGGTTTACTCGTTGAAAATAGTTTTCCAACAATGATGTAAACTAATGTAGTAAACCACTAGGATTTACACTTAGCAAAAAAATAACGAAAATAATAGCTTTGTACTTAAACACCAACCCTACTCCAGTTATTTGATAACAGCGGGTCCAAATATTTCCCGATTTTTCTTTTATTAGACTAACAACGAATGTATATGTCAAATAAAAAAAAATTGTTTAAAAATCGTTACTGACTCAAAAGTTATATGCATTTGAATTTAACAATTAAGAGCGTATATGCATTTTCCAATTTTTAATGCCGTTTTAAGAACTAAAAATTTCGACTTTTCTGACTGATATTTCATTTCGAATATGGATAAGATGGGAATCTTCAACACACCAACTTAAAATTTCAAATGTTGCTACATCTTTCTTTCTACAAGCATATGTGTCCTGAATTGGCTCTTGAATCAAATATATTTTTTTATCACTTAGTGCTTCATACACATCAATTTTACTTACGCAGGGCTTGAGCTTAAAGAAGAGATAGAGGTAGAAAATGTGGAAAATCTTTTCAATCTCATCTCCTTTTTAATGAGCTTGAGTTCAGATTTATATAAACAATATTTATTTAATTGTGTAGCATATTCAGCAACAATTAACAATATATTAACACAATGTTTTTAAATAAATCGATAAACAATTTTCAAAATAAAAAAATTTTAAATAGTACAATATTTACAAACATTCACACAGTTATAGTTTTGAATTAGACTTAATATGTTTTACTAATTTAATCTCTGGAATACTTTTTTCTTTACCAACTTCGGATTTTCTTAAATAATTTAAGAGAATATTGGGCAATTTCACAGTGTTTTTATCTATCTACAAGTTGAGAAAAAATGTAAGTGAAATATTAAAAAAAAAGTAAATAATTTGTATATACCTGATTAGATTCGACCAGACTAATCAATAACCTAGGTATAGCTGATGCAGTCCCATTTACAGTATGTGCGTAAAGTACATCACCGCTATTTGCAATGTATTTTATATTAAGGCGTTTAGATTGGTAGTCTGTACAGTTACTGCAACTTGAAATTTCACCCCACAATTTCCTTCCGGGCATCCATGTTTCAATATCATATTTTTGATAAGCAGAAGCTCCTAGCTCTGTCGGTGGCATATCTAAAAGTCTAAAATTTAGATCTAGCTTTTTGAATAAATCCATTTCTAAATCTTTGAAGCTTTCCAACATATCTTCGGATTGATTTTGAGAACAGACAGAAAACATTTCGACTTTGGTGAACTGGTGAACTCTACAAAGAAAAGTAATTAAATATATATAATTTTTTTTAATTCTTTTTCAGTCTTATCTTATTTTCTAAATTTTTTGTGCTCTAAATTTTGAACATCGGTCAGTCAAAAGCAGAGTTTAAAATTACTACTATATTAGTCAAAAAATTGCAAAAAAATTCATAATTTTACATGAAAACTGCAACAAATATTTAACAAGATAATATTTCATTGTATACATACTAAAAATATAAATACTATTTACGAATTCCATATATGCACAAGCTTCATGGTAGAAATATTTGTCGCAGTTTTTCCAAAAATATTTTGCCTTACACAATATTTTACGTTGCAGCTAGAAACAAAATGAAAATTTTTCATTTTTAAAACATTTGCTGCCTAAATATATGTATATTTTTGGTTAGCAAAAACAAATGAAATTACTTGTGTATAATATACAAAAAAATTACTACAAAAACATCATACATGCAAACAAATTGCAGCGTGAAAACCATAAACTGCAAACGATATGCGCAGTGAAAAATTCAAACAATGAAAATATGGAAGATGCTAAAAGTAGACTGCCAAACCATACGAAGTTGAAAACTGTAAAATACGAAATTGTGCAAAGTTAAAAATGTTTAAAGCGAAAATGTTTATTTTTAAAATATTTCCGCCGCATATATGGTTTTGTTTTGCCGCATATAGTCATTGAGTAGAAAAATGTGAAAAAAACTATGAAGTTGATTTGGGTGTACAAAATAAAAAAATGTATTGAAATGTGTGTTAATAAAGAATTTTAGTGCAATAAAATAGAAGTTTTATTTTTTGAGGTATGTAATTGTATGTATTGTGAAAGATAGCAATGCAGTGAAAATTAAATTAAATAAGATTCTGGACAAAGGATAGCTAACGGAGGATATTATTATTGAATTTTTTGATTGATTGGCTTTTTTAATACGAATTCAAATGTATTTATGCTGGTGGTAATAGGAGTCCAGAAAAATTAGTAAGAAAAAAAATAATTTTGTATGTAAAGCGGTTAAAAAAGGATATATAATGCAACAACAAAATGTGAGAAAAACAAAATACCATAAATAACAGGATCAGTCATTTTATGAATAAAATCTTGTACATTCAAATGTTTCCTTTCGTAAAATTTGTAACAGGAGAACAAACAAAAAAATAAGCAGCATAGAAAATAATTGTGGAAGAACAATTTTATGTGTAAGATATAATGCAAAAAAGGCACAGGTATAAGTACAACCGGAGCAAAACGAAATTAACTGCAACAACATCAACTTATACACACAAGTAGGTAATTATGATATAAAATTGCTGTTTGTGTGTACATACAACAACAATTTATGCAAAAATCATAAACAAATACATAAATAGGTTCAATCGTGATCGTGAGTGATTTTGTAGCAGGAGAAAAAAGGATAAAGAGGAATGATAGAAAATGTAAGCATCAACAAAAGAAATGAAAAGAGTTAAAAAGGGATAGAAAATGCAACAACCTGTTCACCAAAAATGTTTAACCGCTTTACATACAAAATTATTTTTTTCTTACTAATTTTTCTGGACTCCTATTACCACCAGCATAAATACATTTGAATTCGTATTAAAAAAGCCAATCAATCAAAAAATTCAATAATAATATCCTCCGCTAGCTATCCTTTGTCCAGAATCTTATTTAATTTAATTTTCACTGCATTGCTATCTTTCACAATACATACAATTACATACCTCAAAAAATAAAACTTCTATTTTATTGCACTAAAATTCTTTATTAGGTTAGGTTAGGTTTAGAAGGGTGTACACAAAGTGTACTTCCACCCAGAGACCTTGAGGTCCATTGTGATTCCCTTCGATAGAGATAGAAAAAAGATAAAGATAATAGCATTAGAATAAGCAAAAAAGAAGTCCAAAATTCCGTCTGATAAGAAGAAGAAGAAAGAAAGGAAAAATTAGTCTTTTCACGGATTTGGACCTGCCGTAGAACGTCCCTTAAATAGCCACCCTATTCCCTTAATGAAACCTAGTATGTTGCTTAGTTTGCAGCCAGCAACATTACCAAGTTCATCCAGAAATCTATTTCCTAGCCATTTAAGTCTATGACCCTGTAGCATAGGGCAGTTGCACATAATGTGCTCTACTGTCTCTATCTCCTCTGCATCCCCACATACTCTACAGAAGTCCTGTGTGTCGGTATCCCACTTTCCCTTAAAGGCTCCAATTGAGCAGTGACCGGTTATCACTCCTACTAGAATCCTGAGATTGTACCTATCCAACTCTAACAGTGTCCCAGTCGCGTTCGCATTCAGTCTTGGCCATAAGGCCCTGGACACTTTGCAATCTGTTCTACTGCACCAGGATCGATTCGTGCAGTCCCGGAATCTTTCGTAGATTACCCTGTAGTAGTGACAAATGGGTGGTCTAACAGCCCGTTCCCTAGTGTCATGGTCCAAATCGGAACCATGTCTAGCAAGTTCATCTGCTACCTCGTTACCCTGTATATCACAGTGCCCTGGCACCCAACACAATCTCACTGAGTAATGTGCCAATAGCTCCTCCAGAGCTCTCCTACAGTCCTCTACTAGGTTGGAGTGTATTAAATGACATTCCAAGGCCTTCAGTGCTGCCTGACTGTCTACATATATTGTCACTGAAGACCCCCTATTTATGTGTGTCCCTATCAACTCTGTGGCTTTCCAGATCGCGAAGATCTCTGCCTGGAAGACGCTACACTCGTTAGGGAGTCTATATGAGCGCTTGATGTCTTGGTCGACCAAATATACCCCGGCCCCCGTACCAGAATCCATTTTGGAACCGTCTGTGAAAACTGCGCACCCATCAAACAGTTGATCGGATCCAGCCCACTTATCCCTGGTGGGGAATTCTACTGGGGGTGAAGCACCAAAGCTGAAGGTTGCGACCTTATAGTCAGAGATTCCAGATGGAGTAATGCCCTGACTAACAAGACCTGCTTCATACAGTATCATAGTGTGTCCCATCCGCAAGGATGTGTGGATCCACTGCATCATACGGCATATACACCGAAGCCAAAGTCAGCGTCCGCTCACCCCTGGTTTCCCTATTCACAACAGTGATGTCACCGCCCCTAAAAGAATGAGAAATTATTAGTTTGAGTTCTCTCCTTGCCAGGATACACGTTCTTACCTTGTCCTCAGTGGACGGGATAAATAACGTGTATCCCGCTATCCCTAACCCGCAAACCTTATTTTGGTTAATCCAAGGTTCTTGGATCAGGGCCACATCGGTCTGGGATTTGGTGAGAAAGTTTGCCAATTCTGTTGAGGCCGCTTCACAATGATGCAGGTTTATCTGCACCACCAGCAGCCTCTTTGGTAGTGTCATGTTTCGAATACCGAAACCTGACAGTGCCAAAACCAAAATTGACAACCCCTTTCACCTTGTCCAAAATCTCGAGGGATTTACGATCCACTGCGAACCGGAAATCCCTCCCGTTGTTCTCCTTACACACCATGGAGGCTACCGCCTTCCATTGGTCTATAGGGAGATCAACATTCTGTTTTTTCAACAGTGCCAATATGGTTTCCACCGGTCTTACGGGTGGAGGAATCCATACTGTCACTATTGACCTTAATGGTAACTCTGAAGCGCGTATCACTTCAAGTTTTAAGGCTGGATTAAGGTCGCCAAGTTTCCCAACTACGGTCCTTAAAAATTCAAATGAATTTTTATTTCCGCAGTTTATGACCTTGACTCCCTTAGCCCAGTCAGCACCTTTAAAAGATACGTCTTCAGAGCTACCACTATGGGAAGCCATCTCATCCAAGAGTCTAGCCTCAAGCAGCTGCCATTGATCGGTACTGATCTTCCCATCCGGATCATTCCGATCAATAATCGCTGCCTGAAGATATACGTCCTGACTCAGGGACTTCTTTAGCTTCTTTGTTGACGAGGAAGGCTGGTCGTCCCCAGATCTAGCCCTCTTAATGGTCTCCTTTTGGTTACCCTTAAGAGTGCTAGATGGGGTTACACCAGCATTCCCCGAAGCCTTGCTGCATCCTGGTGCCTTCGATGACGAGGTTTGAGGACCACCGGATCCGTTTCCCTTAATGTTACCCATACGGGCACCCTTAAGAGAATCGGCCGGAGGATTCTTCATTCCCTTCGCACCTGACCCCATTATGGGAGGCTTCTTGTTACCATCCACAGTTCTAGCCGAAGCACCGATTTGTAGGATGGTAGAAGAGCCCCCCTCCTTAGTTGTTACCGCACTGCTAGTGGTTGGAGCTGTCGACCTTATACCCTTTTGGGTGTCAGCCAGATCGACAGCAGCTACCACTTGCTGCTCAACAGGAGAAGACTCTCCCAAGAGTACACTAACAGGGCCGTAGATTCTTTCAAATCTAGCGACGTCCTGTCTGTGCTTCTTGAGAAGGTACTTCTCCTTTGCAGTTAATGACCCAGGATCTCTCTTTCCCATCTTTGCCAGAAAGGCAAGAGATTTCCTAGTGCCATTTTTTGCCCTATCCTCTTTCGTTCGGCCTGGCTTATCAGTGTCTCGTGGAGTGGCATTAGGCAACTCCTCCACGGCGGCCTGCCGAACAAGATTGGCGACCTTAGCGCCATGTGGATCATCTTCTGCCGAACGGCTCCTTTGGTTATCCTTGTCACTAGCAGTGGGAGGGGATGTTTCCGTTATCTGATTCTGAGCAGCAATCATAGTGATCTCATGCTCATCATCAGATAACAGAGCCAACTCCTCCAACCTCTGAGTGGCACTAGTTTCCCCAAAGGAGTCTTTCGACAGTCCCAAAAGACCATCCACATCCAGTTCACTCACCTGTCCTTCATGCTCTAGAATCCGAGCATGTACGTCTGTCAGGGTTAATTCACCCTCTAGGGTGCTGTCCGAAACCCCCCCTTCCGATTCCCTAGTTTCCCTGAAATCGGAAGTCTCCTCTGTAGTTGTATTTGAATTTTTAGGATCTATTTTGTTCCCACGAGTAGGCACGTAAAGACGGACCATCCACGCAGTGACGGCGTGCGTGGACTGGGCAACTACATTACAACAGCGTATTACCCTGACGCTGAGGGGAGCTGTTAGCGGTTAGTTTCTTTATACACTAACTAACCATCCAGGTCCTCGGCACTGCTACCACTCACCTTGACCTTAAGAGTGTATATGTTTCGTGACCCCCCAGGTAAAGCCTCTACTATACAAGTGGCGAACTCAAGCGTGGATATCACGAGACGATATATGTCATAATAATTGACGCGACAGCTACTGGACACACTATCGCCCCAATATCTTGACAAGATGAGTAACCTTTGGTTAATACGCTCCTTTGAAGTCGCGACCTCCTTTGCGAAAGTGCCAGGAAAACATGCTCAATCGCAGAGGAGGTCTAGACCACAGAGTGTATATAAGCCCTCGCATCGCTTCAAGATCGTTACCCAGGCGAAGGAAATTCTTTATTAACACACATTTCAATAAAATTTTTTATTTTGTACACCCAAATCAACTTCATAGTTTTTTTCACATTTTTCTACTCAATGACTATATGCGGCAAAACAAAACCATATATGCGGCGGAAATATTTTAAAAATAAACATTTTCGCTTTAAACATTTTTAACTTTGCACAATTTCGTATTTTACATTTTTCAACTTCGTATGGTTTGGCAGTCTACTTTTAGCATCTTCCATATTTTCATTGTTTGAATTTTTCACTGCGCATATCGTTTGCAGTTTATGGTTTTCACGCTGCAATTTGTTTGCATGTATGATGTTTTTGTAGTAATTTTTTTGTATATTATACACAAGCAATTTCATTTGTTTTTGCTAACCAAAAATATACATATATTTAGGCAACAAATGTTTTAAAAATGAAAAATTTTCATTTTGTCTTCTAGCTGCAACGTAAAATATTTTGTAAGGCAAAATATTTTTGGAAAAACTGCGACAAATATTTCTACCATGAAGCTTGTGCATATATGGCATTGATTTATAGTTTGTATATTTTCAGTATTTGTGCACATTAATATGAAAACGATTCATATTTATTGCGCAGTCGGTAGTCAAATGTAAAAAACGTTTAACTAATTTTAAACCCTGGTCAAAAGTAACTACTCTTTGAATAGTCTAATATTTCTATCGAATTATTAAATCTTTAAAACACGCTTACAAATACAAATAATAACAAACAATACGAAAATTTTTCTAAGATTAATGATAACACAGGTCAACAGCAAAAAAAGGCTTTAATAACCACTATATAGATTTGATGTACCTGACCACCTACCTAACTAATTAATTAAAATTATAAATTTAATTAAATTAATGATTAGTACGATATCATTAAAACAAATCATGAAAAATCGAAAACGGCAGATCATAAATATTGATTGACTATTTTGGATTTTTTTTCACAATTAAGTTGAGTAAAAATGTGGGAGAAATTGTTCTTATTACTTATCGCAAAGCCACATGTAATAGGAACAAAATAAGATATCGATCATAAATATCGATTGATTATTTTGGAATTTATTCACAATTAAGTGAATTCGTTCATTTTCACAAAATTTTAGTTTTTTGTTTGATATACATAAAATTGAGTACATAGTTAATGTTCTTCTTTCGATTGATTAAATTTTGAAAACATTTCCCCCATGTTGTGTACACATTTTCACATCGAAATTCATTTAATTTTTACGATTGCGATAGCAATCTAATAAACGCATGCACGCTGAATTGCTATTCTTTTAACTACAGCAAAATTAAAGTGCATTCGGATAAATATAAACCGTGCCGGAAATCGATTGAAAGTTGTAAAATTGGGTAAATAATGGTATTTTTTCGATATCTTAAAAAAATGTCCTATTTAAATAAAATTTTCTAAACATTTGAAGTAAATCTAAACTTTTAGTGAAAATTGTCTTTCTATCAAGGTATAAAACATGAATATCGAGTGAAAAATAACCAAGTTATTAGCATCTCCTAACTTTTACATGCAAACTCAATGTTTTGCATGTAAAAGTTATGTAAACAACTATGTTCTACACATAAATGCGAGTAAAATATGCGTAAACTAGTACTTTTTGCTCAATATATGGTCAGAGAAAACTCGTATAACTCGTAAATAGAATTAACTAAAAAAAACTTTTGTAATTAAGAATGTAATATTAATGTATTATTACACAAAAATGTACTGTTATACAAACGGCCTATATAACCTTACTGTGTTGTGGCCTTCCAAAACTTTTTTTCTTTATTTATTCCACTTGGGACATAGGGCTTCTACATTGAAGTTGCAACTAATTTTATCATTACAAATCACTGCTTCACAAATGCGTCGCAGTGCGCAGCTGCATAGACACCTCAACAGCATATTGAAAGACTACCTACTTTTTCCGACACTGTATATTAAAATCGAGATGCAATATAAAACAGGTGTTTTCTAAAGGCCAGCAAAGCGGACCGGGTTCAGCTTGTATTTCATAAAAATGGATGTGTGTATGTATGTTCCGTATGGACTCAAAAATGGCTGGACCGATTTTGATGAAATTTTCACGGAATCTTTAGAGAAGTCTTTTGGGTAAGTCAGTTTTTTTTTTTTATTTTCGGTCTGTGATAAACAATTTTGTTTACTCTTGTATATAAGGTGCACGAATAAGAAATTTCCTTATGAAATCTACTTTAATAAAACAAAAACGTAAAAAATACGGCCCTTTTTACAAGTTCCAACTTTGGATTCGTATAACTTTTTATAAGGAAGAGATAACTGTTAGCAAGTTTTTTTATTTTATTTATAATTTTATAGCCAATATAGCTGATATTTTAAAAATAAATTACGACCCTCCGTAGGCCCGCCATATCTAAAAAAACATAAAAAGATCGAGTACTTGTAAGCGTATTTTTAGTAGAACTTCTCAAGGACTATTTATATTTAAAATTTCAGCTCATTCGGAGCATAAATGGATTTTTGGAGGTTTTTTTTTAAAAAAAATTGAGACCCGAGGTGACCAACTTTGAGGCGCTACGCACTGGCCCCCAATATCGCTAGGAAGCTGAACAAACGTAAATCAACACATAATCACCTCAGCTCAAACTACGTGAAATTTCATAACAATATCTCCAAAGTTCCCAAGATACCGAATTGCGCGAAAATATAAGTAAATTTAGCTTAACACCCTTGCATGAATTTTATTTCAATTTTTGAAAAACAAAATAAAATTTTTCTTAAAACTATAAGTGCCATTTTTTGACTTCGTATTTAAATATGAATTATATTTAAGTTCAATTTAAATACGTAAAGTGTTTTTTTAGGTGATACTTAAATGGACATTTAGGCCCTAATTTTGTAAATCACGTCACCAAAGTGATAGTTATGTGCAAAGCAAAAACAACAATTCACACATTTCAAAAATTTGTTTGTGTGGCGCTATATTTTTTTTACAGCGCACAGTGGTATGAGAAAACAAGTAAGAAAGTATGGTCGGTCAAGCCCGACCATATAATACCCTACACCAAGTAAATGAGTAAAAATATTTTTCTTTTAAAATATCAATAATTTATATTCGTGAGTGATTTTCGGAAGTGGGCCTTATATGGGAGCTATGACCAATTATGGACCGATCACCATGAAATTAGGTCGTGTGATTTATGTCTATATTAAAGTTAACTGTGTTGAATTGTGTGTGTATACCAACATTTTTAAGCGATTTATGTACGTTATGACTAATTATTAGCTATGACTAATTATGGACCGATCGTAACAAAATTTGGTGACATGAATTTTGTATATATAAAACTTATGTGCAGCGAAATTTGTGTAGATACATAGATAAATTAAACATTTATGACCGATAAAGTCCAATTTCGAGGGGACATTTGTATGGGGGCTAGGTGAAATAATGGACAGATTTCAGCCAGTTTCAATAGGCTTGGTCCTTGGGCCGAAAAAATAATATGTACCAAATTTGATCGAAATATCTTCAAAATTGCGACCTGCACAAGGTTTACATGGACAGCCAGCCAACCAGACGGATGAACATCGTTTAATCGACTCAGAAAGTGATTCTAAGTCGATCGGTATACTTTAAGGTGAGTGTTAGACTAATATTTTTGGGCGTTACAAACATCTGCACAAATGCATAATACCCTCCCCACTATGGTGGTGTAGAGTATAAAAAAGAGAGAGAACATGCGCAAAGAAGAAATGTCGACTTTAAGTTTTGAATTTTGACCGCATGGGCCTACCAGGGATGCGGCCATTGTTCCCCAAAGTAGGACACCTCGGGTATGTTCAATTTTTAAAACGATCCTATTTCTTTGTCTGAGTTCTGATTTCAAAAAACTTACACATATAGAATCTTCTCATCGAGCACTACAAAAAAACTCGTCGAAGCTATCAATTATCTCTTATCGCATTTGAAAATTAAATTTTCAACATTTTTAACCACCCTACTCAAGTTATTTGAGTTATTTGAGATGAAGTGAAGTTTAAAATTTACAAAAAAAAAAGCAAAACTATATTGACCTTATAATAAAAATAATCGTAATAGTCAAATCGACCGACCGTAGAGTGACTATTGATGTATTAGCAAAAAAGGAAGAAGAAGATATGAAGCTCACAAAGCAATTACCGACACAAAAAATAATATTAATAAAATTCAAGAATATCACCGTAAAGTACAACAAACTAATATGCTCTAAAGAAATAATAAATTTTAAATTAATGAAATAAAGATAGATATGTATTTTGCAATAAATAATATCAAAATAATTTAAATTATGTGCATATAACCACTTGCCGTAATAGCATAATATATTTATCCACTTCTAACACCCACCTTAAAGTATACCGATCGACTTAGAATCACTTTCTGAGTCGATTAAGCTATTTCGATCAAATTTGGTACATATTATTTTTTCGGCTCAAGGACCAAGCCTATTGAAACTGGCTGAAATCGGTCTACTATTTCACCTAGCCCCCATTCAAATGTCCTCCCGAAATTGGACTTTATCGGTCATAAATGTTTAATTTATATATGTATCTCCACAAATTCCGCTCCAAATAAGTTTTATATACACAAAATTCATGTCACCAAATTTTGTTACGATCGGTCCATAATTAGTCATAGCTCCCATATAGACCCGCTTCCGAAAATCACTTTAACGTGCATAAATCGCTTAAAAATGTTGGTAAACACACAAAATTCAACATAGTTAACTTTAATATAGACATAAATCACACGACCTAATTTCATGGTGATCGGTCCATAATTGGTCATAGCCCCCATATAACCCCACTTCCGAAAATCACTCAAAAACATAAATTATTGAAATTTTAAAAGAAATTTTTTTTTTGCTATTTTACTTAGTGTAGGGTTTTATATGGTCGGGCTTGACCGACCATACTTTCTTACTTGTTTTTTATTTAAACTGCGGGAAGTTTTATTAATTTGTTTATTTAATTTAGTTTGTAAATGCATAACAAATTTAATTAATAATTATGGCTGTCCGTCCAAGTAAACAAACTCAGCCTTGATCAAAATGGTATCGGTCGCAAAATGTCAAAAAGTACTGTATAAATGAATACACTTTTTGGAAAAAATTAATTAATTCACAATAGTTGTGTTCGCGTACTTGATAATTTGTAATAATTTGTACAAATTATCACTGGAAGTTACGGGATTCCGTTCGTTTACTTTTAAAAACTTGTAACGAGAGAGCAAGAGTGTTAAAAGTAACAGTTCGTAGATAGAGAAGATGATATTTTTTACTGAACATTTTTTGTCCAGTAAAAAATATCAACATAAAAAATATGTTTAAACATATTGTTGCAAATGTAAACAAAACAAAAAAGTGGAAAATTATGATAATTTATAAGTTTTGCAAAGAAAATAAGTAAAATAACACAAAACAAACGTTTTAAATTGATTTATAATAAAATACAACTTATTTTTACAAATTGTTGTTCGCGTACTTTTTTGGATATTTTTTTCAGATTGAGAGTAAATGTTTGAGTTAAATGTTAATTAAAGTTACTGGATAATTTTTACTGGAAAGTAAGCGAACACACTTAATGTAATAAATTTCCTTTTTATTTTGACAATAACTACTTTATTCTTTTTGGCAAACACACACACACACATTTCTGTATGCTTATTAGTTTCTTTATTTTGAACACTATCACTTTATTCAATTTACTAACCTTTATTTTTCAAAAGCTGGTTCTATAAATTCCAAATAAAGGGTACAAAAATTCCTTGGCAAGGAGACTTCCTTTTTTTGGTTGGAGGATGAAATTCTTTTGTGTTTTATCCGTGGGAGAAGGACCAATGTTTTGGCGTATATCCGTTTCAAATCAATAAAAATAAAAACACAAGAATTATTAAATGATTAAATTGAAAATAAAAGAGTAGAATCTCTTTCCTTTATTAAAAATCAAATTTTACCTTTTTTCTATGTATTAAGCACGAAGAGCAATAAAAGGCTTGATAAACAAAGTTTAAATACCGTTAACGGTTTACTCGTTGAAAATAGTTTTCCAACAATGATGTAAACTAATGTAGTAAACCACTAGGATTTACACTTAGCAAAAAAATAACGAAAATAATAGCTTTGTACTTAAACACCAACCCTACTCCAGTTATTTGATAACAGCGGGTCCAAATATTTCCCGATTTTTCTTTTATTAGACTAACAACGAATGTATATGTCAAATAAAAAAAAATTGTTTAAAAATCGTTACTGACTCAAAAGTTATATGCATTTGAATTTAACAATTAAGAGCGTATATGCATTTTCCAATTTTTAATGCCGTTTTAAGAACTAAAAATTTCGACTTTTCTGACTGATATTTCATTTCGAATATGGATAAGATGGGAATCTTCAACACACCAACTTAAAATTTCAAATGTTGCTACATCTTTCTTTCTACAAGCATATGTGTCCTGAATTGGCTCTTGAATCAAATATATTTTTTTATCACTTAGTGCTTCATACACATCAATTTTACTTACGCAGGGCTTGAGCTTAAAGAAGAGATAGAGGTAGAAAATGTGGAAAATCTTTTCAATCTCATCTCCTTTTTAATGAGCTTGAGTTCAGATTTATATAAACAATATTTATTTAATTGTGTAGCATATTCAGCAACAATTAACAATATATTAACACAATGTTTTTAAATAAATCGATAAACAATTTTCAAAATAAAAAAATTTTAAATAGTACAATATTTACATTCACACAGTTATAGTTTTGAATTAGACTTAATATGTTTTACTAATTTAATCTCTGGAATACTTTTTTCTTTACCAACTTCGGATTTTCTTAAATAATTTAAGAGAATATTGGGCAATTTCACAGTGTTTTTATCTATCTACAAGTTGAGAAAAAATGTAAGTGAAATATTAAAAAAAAAGTAAATAATTTGTATATACCTGATTAGATTCGACCAGACTAATCAATAACCTAGGTATAGCTGATGCAGTCCCATTTACAGTATGTGCGTAAAGTACATCACCGCTATTTGCAATGTATTTTATATTAAGGCGTTTAGATTGGTAGTCTGTACAGTTACTGCAACTTGAAATTTCACCCCACAATTTCCTTCCGGGCATCCATGTTTCAATATCATATTTTTGATAAGCAGAAGCTCCTAGCTCTGTCGGTGGCATATCTAAAAGTCTAAAATTTAGATCTAGCTTTTTGAATAAATCCATTTCTAAATCTTTGAAGCTTTCCAACATATCTTCGGATTGATTTTGAGAACAGACAGAAAACATTTCGACTTTGGTGAACTGGTGAACTCTACAAAGAAAAGTAATTAAATATATATAATTTTTTTTAATTCTTTTTCAGTCTTATCTTATTTTCTAAATTTTTTGTGCTCTAAATTTTGAACATCGGTCAGTCAAAAGCAGAGTTTAAAATTACTACTATATTAGTCAAAAAATTGCAAAAAAATTCATAATTTTACATGAAAACTGAAACAAATATTTAACAAGATAATATTTCATTGTATACATACTAAAAATATAAATACTATTTACGAATTCCATATATGCACAAGCTTCATGGTAGAAATATTTGTCGCAGTTTTTCCAAAAATATTTTGCCTTACACAATATTTTACGTTGCAGCTAGAAACAAAATGAAAATTTTTCATTTTTAAAACATTTGCTGCCTAAATATATGTATATTTTTGGTTAGCAAAAACAAATGAAATTACTTGTGTATAATATACAAAAAAATTACTACAAAAACATCATACATGCAAACAAATTGCAGCGTGAAAACCATAAACTGCAAACGATATGCGCAGTGAAAAATTCAAACAATGAAAATATGGAAGATGCTAAAAGTAGACTGCCAAACCATACGAAGTTGAAAACTGTAAAATACGAAATTGTGCAAAGTTAAAAATGTTTAAAGCGAAAATGTTTATTTTTAAAATATTTCCGCCGCATATATGGTTTTGTTTTGCCGCATATAGTCATTGAGTAGAAAAATGTGAAAAAAACTATGAAGTTGATTTGGGTGTACAAAATAAAAAAATGTATTGAAATGTGTGTTAATAAAGAATTTTAGTGCAATAAAATAGAAGTTTTATTTTTTGAGGTATGTAATTGTATGTATTGTGAAAGATAGCAATGCAGTGAAAATTAAATTAAATAAGATTCTGGACAAAGGATAGCTAACGGAGGATATTATTATTGAATTTTTTGATTGATTGGCTTTTTTAATACGAATTCAAATGTATTTATGCTGGTGGTAATAGGAGTCCAGAAAAATTAGTAAGAAAAAAAATAATTTTGTATGTAAAGCGGTTAAAAAAGGATATATAATGCAACAACAAAATGTGAGAAAAACAAAATACCATAAATAACAGGATCAGTCATTTTATGAATAAAATCTTGTACATTCAAATGTTTCCTTTCGTAAAATTTGTAACAGGAGAACAAACAAAAAAATAAGCAGCATAGAAAATAATTGTGGAAGAACAATTTTATGTGTAAGATATAATGCAAAAAAGGCACAGGTATAAGTACAACCGGAGCAAAACGAAATTAACTGCAACAACATCAACTTATACACACAAGTAGGTAATTATGATATAAAATTGCTGTTTGTGTGTACATACAACAACAATTTATGCAAAAATCATAAACAAATACATAAATAGGTTCAATCGTGATCGTGAGTGATTTTGTAGCAGGAGAAAAAAGGATAAAGAGGAATGATAGAAAATGTAAGCATCAACAAAAGAAATGAAAAGAGTTAAAAAGGGATAGAAAATGCAACAACCTGTTCTCCAAAAATGTTCTCCTGTTACAAATTTTACGAAAGGAAACATTTGAATGTACAAGATTTTATTCATAAAATGACTGATCCTGTTATTTATGGTATTTTGTTTTTCTCACATTTTGTTGTTGCATTATATATCCTTTTTTAACCGCTTTACATACAAAATTATTTTTTTCTTACTAATTTTTCTGGACTCCTATTACCACCAGCATAAATACATTTGAATTCGTATTAAAAAAGCCAATCAATCAAAAAATTCAATAATAATATCCTCCGCTAGCTATCCTTTGTCCAGAATCTTATTTAATTTAATTTTCACTGCATTGCTATCTTTCACAATACATACAATTACATACCTCAAAAAATAAAACTTCTATTTTATTGCACTAAAATTCTTTATTAACACACATTTCAATAAAATTTTTTATTTTGTACACCCAAATCAACTTCATAGTTTTTTTCACATTTTTCTACTCAATGACTATATGCGGCAAAACAAAACCATATATGCGGCGGAAATATTTTAAAAATAAACATTTTCGCTTTAAACATTTTTAACTTTGCACAATTTCGTATTTTACATTTTTCAACTTCGTATGGTTTGGCAGTCTACTTTTAGCATCTTCCATATTTTCATTGTTTGAATTTTTCACTGCGCATATCGTTTGCAGTTTATGGTTTTCACGCTGCAATTTGTTTGCATGTATGATGTTTTTGTAGTAATTTTTTTGTATATTATACACAAGCAATTTCATTTGTTTTTGCTAACCAAAAATATACATATATTTAGGCAACAAATGTTTTAAAAATGAAAAATTTTCATTTTGTCTTCTAGCTGCAACGTAAAATATTTTGTAAGGCAAAATATTTTTGGAAAAACTGCGACAAATATTTCTACCATGAAGCTTGTGCATATATGGCATTGATTTATAGTTTGTATATTTTCAGTATTTGTGCACATTAATATGAAAACGATTCATATTTATTGCGCAGTCGGTAGTCAAATGTAAAAAACGTTTAACTAATTTTAAACCCTGGTCAAAAGTAACTACTCTTTGAATAGTCTAATATTTCTATCGAATTATTAAATCTTTAAAACACGCTTACAAATACAAATAATAACAAACAATACGAAAATTTTTCTAAGATTAATGATAACACAGGTCAACAGCAAAAAAAGGCTTTAATAACCACTATATAGATTTGATGTACCTGACCACCTACCTAACTAATTAATTAAAATTATAAATTTAATTAAATTAATGATTAGTACGATATCATTAAAACAAATCATGAAAAATCGAAAACGGCAGATCATAAATATTGATTGACTATTTTGGATTTTTTTTCACAATTAAGTTGAGTAAAAATGTGGGAGAAATTGTTCTTATTACTTATCGCAAAGCCACATGTAATAGGAACAAAATAAGATATCGATCATAAATATCGATTGATTATTTTGGAATTTATTCACAATTAAGTGAATTCGTTCATTTTCACAAAATTTTAGTTTTTTGTTTGATATACATAAAATTGAGTACATAGTTAATGTTCTTCTTTCGATTGATTAAATTTTGAAAACATTTCCCCCATGTTGTGTACACATTTTCACATCGAAATTCATTTAATTTTTACGATTGCGATAGCAATCTAATAAACGCATGCACGCTGAATTGCTATTCTTTTAACTACAGCAAAATTAAAGTGCATTCGGATAAATATAAACCGTGCCGGAAATCGATTGAAAGTTGTAAAATTGGGTAAATAATGGTATTTTTTCGATATCTTAAAAAAATGTCCTATTTAAATAAAATTTTCTAAACATTTGAAGTAAATCTAAACTTTTAGTGAAAATTGTCTTTCTATCAAGGTATAAAACATGAATATCGAGTGAAAAATAACCAAGTTATTAGCATCTCCTAACTTTTACATGCAAACTCAATGTTTTGCATGTAAAAGTTATGTAAACAACTATGTTCTACACATAAATGCGAGTAAAATATGCGTAAACTAGTACTTTTTGCTCAATATATGGTCAGAGAAAACTCGTATAACTCGTAAATAGAATTAACTAAAAAAAACTTTTGTAATTAAGAATGTAATATTAATGTATTATTACACAAAAATGTACTGTTATACAAACGGCCTATATAACCTTACTGTGTTGTGGCCTTCCAAAACTTTTTTTCTTTATTTATTCCACTTGGGACATAGGGCTTCTACATTGAAGTTGCAACTAATTTTATCATTACAAATCACTGCTTCACAAATGCGTCGCAGTGCGCAGCTGCATAGACACCTCAACAGCATATTGAAAGACTACCTACTTTTTCCGACACTGTATATTAAAATCGAGATGCAATATAAAACAGGTGTTTTCTAAAGGCCAGCAAAGCGGACCGGGTTCAGCTTGTATTTCATAAAAATGGATGTGTGTATGTATGTTCCGTATGGACTCAAAAATGGCTGGACCGATTTTGATGAAATTTTCACGGAATCTTTAGAGAAGTCTTTTGGGTAAGTCAGTTTTTTTTTTTTATTTTCGGTCTGTGATAAACAATTTTGTTTACTCTTGTATATAAGGTGCACGAATAAGAAATTTCCTTATGAAATCTACTTTAATAAAACAAAAACGTAAAAAATACGGCCCTTTTTACAAGTTCCAACTTTGGATTCGTATAACTTTTTATAAGGAAGAGATAACTGTTAGCAAGTTTTTTTATTTTATTTATAATTTTATAGCCAATATAGCTGATATTTTAAAAATAAATTACGACCCTCCGTAGGCCCGCCATATCTAAAAAAACATAAAAAGATCGAGTACTTGTAAGCGTATTTTTAGTAGAACTTCTCAAGGACTATTTATATTTAAAATTACAGCTCATTCGGAGCATAAATGGATTTTTGGAGGTTTTTTTTTAAAAAAAATTGAGACCCGAGGTGACCAACTTTGAGGCGCTACGCACTGGCCCCCAATATCGCTAGGAAGCTGAACAAACGTAAATCAACACATAATCACCTCAGCTCAAACTACGTGAAATTTCATAACAATATCTCCAAAGTTCCCAAGATACCGAATTGCGCGAAAATATAAGTAAATTTAGCTTAACACCCTTGCATGAATTTTATTTCAATTTTTGAAAAACAAAATAAAATTTTTCTTAAAACTATAAGTGCCATTTTTTGACTTCGTATTTAAATATGAATTATATTTAAGTTCAATTTAAATACGTAAAGTGTTTTTTTAGGTGATACTTAAATGGACATTTAGGCCCTAATTTTGTAAATCACGTCACCAAAGTGATAGTTATGTGCAAAGCAAAAACAACAATTCACACATTTCAAAAATTTGTTTGTGTGGCGCTATATTTTTTTTACAGCGCACAGTGGTATGAGAAAACAAGTAAGAAAGTATGGTCGGTCAAGCCCGACCATATAATACCCTACACCAAGTAAATGAGTAAAAATATTTTTCTTTTAAAATATCAATAATTTATATTCGTGAGTGATTTTCGGAAGTGGGCCTTATATGGGAGCTATGACCAATTATGGACCGATCACCATGAAATTAGGTCGTGTGATTTATGTCTATATTAAAGTTAACTGTGTTGAATTGTGTGTGTATACCAACATTTTTAAGCGATTTATGTACGTTATGACTAATTATGGACCGATCGTAACAAAATTTGGTGACATGAATTTTGTATATATAAAACTTATGTGCAGCGAAATTTGTGTAGATACATAGATAAATTAAACATTTATGACCGATAAAGTCCAATTTCGAGGGGACATTTGTATGGGGGCTAGGTGAAATAATGGACAGATTTCAGCCAGTTTCAATAGGCTTGGTCCTTGGGCCGAAAAAATAATATGTACCAAATTTGATCGAAATATCTTCAAAATTGCGACCTGCACAAGGTTTACATGGACAGCCAGCCAACCAGACGGATGAACATCGTTTAATCGACTCAGAAAGTGATTCTAAGTCGATCGGTATACTTTAAGGTGAGTGTTAGACTAATATTTTTGGGCGTTACAAACATCTGCACAAATGCATAATACCCTCCCCACTATGGTGGTGTAGGGTATAAAAAAGAGAGAGAACATGCGCAAAGAAGAAATGTCGACTTTAAGTTTTGAATTTTGACCGCATGGGCCTACCAGGGATGCGGCCATTGTTCCCCAAAGTAGGACACCTCGGGTATGTTCAATTTTTAAAACGATCCTATTTCTTTGTCTGAGTTCTGATTTCAAAAAACTTACACATATAGAATCTTCTCATCGAGCACTACAAAAAAACTCGTCGAAGCTATCAATTATCTCTTATCGCATTTGAAAATTAAATTTTCAACATTTTTAACCACCCTACTCAAGTTATTTGAGTTTTTTTGTAGTGCTCGATGAGAAGATTCTATATGTGTAAGTTTTTTGAAATCAGAAATTAGAGAGCTCGCTCTTGTTCCCCCGCTCTTCAATTATATGATGCAAATAATATGCAATCAATATCACCGAAAAGTGATTGTATAGAATATAGCACAAAAGAGAATACAAAAAATTCCAATATAAAGAACAATACGCCTGTGTTAAACACAACAACAACATCAGAGTTAAACATGTATACACAAGCTTTAAATAAACCACAGAAAACAAATTCTAGTGAGAGCGCAAGTGTAATTAACACTAATAAAACCGTAAGTAGTAACAATGGTGCATCGAAGGGTGCCATTCCAAAGGATGTAAGAAATATAACCACAACAAAACCAGCAGTATTACCAGGTATGCTTAGATACATAAGTATTAATAAAAGAATTTTAAGTCCACAAAAAAAGGAGACACCTTTTAAAAAGCAGAGACTAACTACAAGTCCCTTGAATAATAATCGTTTCGCGCTTTTGAGTGAAGATGACAATATTAAGTCTGTTAAAAATGGTAATTCTAATCAGAAACCATTAAAGCCACCACCAATCTTCCTTCGGGAACCTAGTTCTAGTAATTTGGTAAAAATATTAATTGATCTTGTTGGAAAAAATAATTTCCACATCGTCCCAATAAGAAAAGGTGGTGTGCATGAAACGAAAATAGTCATATACACTTAGGAGGATTATAGAAAAATCTCTCAATACTTAAACGACGGCAAGAAGAATTTCTACACATATCAGCTGAAAAGTAGTAAAGGGCTTATAGTGGTCATAAAGGGTATAGAGTCCAGTGTAGAACCTAACGAAATCAAGGAGGCCCTGGAAGAATTGGGCTATAAAACGAAAGTGGTAATAAATATATTTAACAGAGACAAAACTCCTCAACCAATGTTTAGAGTAGAGTTAGATCCAGATGATAAAAAACTAAAAGGGAATGAAACTCACCCAATATACTCTCTTCGTTATTTACTGAATCGTAGAATAACTATTGAGGAACCTCTCAAGCGAAATCGACCCGTCCAGTGTGGTAACTGTCAAGAGTTTGGACATACGAGAAATTATTGTACTCTACGCACTGTATGTGTTGCATGCGGAGACTTGCATTCTTCATCACAATGTGATATTATCCAAAAGGGTCTCAAAAAGAAATGTGGAAACTGTGGTGGCGACCATACGGCGAATTATCGGGGATGCCCAGTTTACAAAGAATTATTAAAAAGATTGAGAGAGAGGCGTCAACCAAAGAGAGATGACTTTTTTGTTCCATCTGCGGGTAACATAGATTTTCCTACACCAGTAAATTCAGTAGCCCGTAATAATGAAAATAAGAACTCTACGACAATGAATGCAAATTTCACACAATTAAACACGGCTAAATCTGGAACCAACTCTTACGCTGGTGTTTTGAAGTCAGAAAATAAGCAGCCTAATATACCCCAAAATACGGGAGGGTTAGAAAACCTGTTACAAGCGCTTACACAAAATATTACCTCTCTTAATGAAAACATGACTAACATAATGTCAACCATGCAAAACACAATACAAGAGCTTTTGAGAGCGCAGAACCAAATGCTTCAAATCCTCCTATCAAAAAAATGAGTTTCTTGAAAGTTTGTTTTTGGAATGCAAATGGTTTGAACCAACATAAATCTGAGGTTTATAATTTTATGATAAGTAAAGACGTCGATGTGATGTTAATTTCTGAGACACACCTTACAAATAGATACAACTTTAATATTCCAGGATTTTCATTCCATAACACAAATCATCCCGACGGAAAAGCTCATGGTGGTACTGGTATCTTGATTAAAAGCCGTTTAAAACATTATGCCCTAGATGAATTTTCAAAAGAATATATGCAAGCAACTTCCATACGACTGGAATGTTCATTTGGAAATCTTACAGTGAGTTCCATATATTGCCCCCCACGATTTTCGATGACTAAGGACAAATTTGAAGAATTCTTTGAAACTCTAGGAGATCGTTTCCTGGCATGTGGTGATTACAATGCGAAACACACATACTGGGGTTCACGGCTAATTAACCCTAGAGGAAGACAGCTCTACAAAGCCCTAGTTGACAGTAGGAATTGCCTGGATGTCATATCCCCTGGCCAACCAACATACTGGCCTACTGATCCTAGGAAAATTCCTGACCTTATAGACTTTGCCATATCCAGAAATGTAGATCGAAATTCAATATCTACGGAAATATCTTTTGATTTATCTTCCGACCATTCACCCGTAATAGTCACCTATTATGGGAAAAATATACCAAAATCTCCTGAAAATATTCCGTTTTACAAAACAAATTGGCTTAAATACAGAAAGTTTATCAGTAGCCATATCCACACAAATCCAAATATACAGTGTGAGGGAGAGATAAACGAATGCGTCAATGACTTCACGTCATTAATTATTTCGGCTCTGGATCATTCAAGGATCGAGATCTCTAGAAAGCCAAAAATGCATATTTCCAATTCAGATATTGAACGATTGCTTCTCGAAAAGAGAAAGCTTAGAAGAGAATGGCAACAAAATAGATCACCTGCTGCAAAGCAGAGGCTGTCCATCGCTACTAGAAGACTGAAGAGAGCCCTTTGTTTAGAAGAGGATCGCAGAAACGAAAGATACATTGAGAGTTTGACGAATACTACACATACGAACTTTTCTCTTTGGAAAGCCACACGTAACATCAAACCACCGGTAGAGGGAAAAACTCCGTTGAGAAAATCTGACGGTAATTGGGCAAGAAATGATAAGGACAAAGCATTAATTTTTGCCGAGCACCTACGTAATGTATTTAAGCCAAATCCACCCAACAATGATTTTGTA
The DNA here is from genome assembly GCF_958450345.1 of Calliphora vicina. Classification (NCBI taxonomy): domain Eukaryota; kingdom Metazoa; phylum Arthropoda; class Insecta; order Diptera; family Calliphoridae; genus Calliphora; species Calliphora vicina. The sequence goes on along the minus strand of NC_088783.1, from coordinate 95,430,262 downwards.
CTGGAAAATCCTCCTGTTCACGAGACAGCGGATGATCATATCAGAGTAAGTCCCGAGGACGTTCGAAAAGTTATCAAAAATAACACAAATACAAAAAAATGTCCAGGATATGACAAAATTACGCCATCCATGATTAAAAACCTACCGAATATAGCTATAATCGTGCTATCTGTATTGTTTTCTGCGATCATTAGACTAGGCGTTTTCCCAACTAATTGGAAAATTGCTCAGATCATAATGATACCTAAACCAGGAAAAGATTTAACAATGCCGTCTTCATACAGACCTATAAGTCTACTGCCATGCATATCAAAGTTATTTGAGAAAGTATTGCAATGTAAAATTATTCCATACTTAAATAACCAAAATATTATCCCAGTTCATCAATTTGGTTTTCGTGAACAACATGGAACCATTGAACAAGTTAATCGATTGACTGGAGAGATCAGAAAATCTTTTGAAAATAAAAAATACTGCTGTGCTATCTTTTTGGACATCGCCCAGGCCTTCGACAAGGTGTGGCATAAGGGGTTAATTCACAAAATTAAGTGTCTACTGCCACCAAGTACGCATCGATTGCTGGAGTCATACATATCAGACCGAGTTTTTAGAGTGAAATATTGCGATTATGTAACAGGAAATTATGAAATTAAAGCTGGTGTTCCACAGGGAAGTGTTCTCGGACCAACACTTTATTTGATATATACTTCTGACTTGCCTGTGTGTGATAGACTTACCATATCAACTTTCGCTGATGATACGGCTCACATGCAGATCCGCAGGTAGCTTCTACGAAATTGGCAAATTATCTGAGACTCGTGGAGATATGGTTGAATAACTGGAGAATACGAGTAAATGAACTCAAAAGTAAACACATCACATTTACTCTCAGAAGGGGTGATTGTCCACCTATCACACTAAATAACATAAACATTCCACAGACAGATACTGTTACATACCTTGGTATTCACTTGGATAGACGACTTACTTGGCGTCGTCATATAGAAGCCAAGAGACTTCACATGAAGTTAAGAGCATCTAGCCTTCACTGGTTACTCAATCACCAATCAAAATTAAGCCTTGACTATAAAGTCATCCTGTATAAATGTGTTTTAAAACCAATCTGGACATATGGAATCCAATTGTGGGGAACGGCCAGTAATTCCAGTATTGAACTTATACAGAGGGCCCAATCGAGAATTCTTAGGATAATGACAGGTGCACCTTGGTACATAAGAAATGAGAACATCCATAGAGACCTACAAGTACCGTTGGTTAAAGACGAATTCAAGAATGTCCGTGAGAAATACATCATGAAATTGTGGAACCACCCGAACCCGCTTGCAAGACATCTCACACAGACCCAAACAAGATCAAGGCTTCGTAGAGCCGATCTACCACCCCGCTAAGATGTGGCCCTTATGAACATCAACGCTCCCGTCAGAGAGCATTTAGTTTTAATTTTAGTTATAAGATTTTATTACTTATTGTCAGGCCTAAGTAAGGCAGATTCGATAAATAAATAAACGTTAAAAAAAAAAAAAAAAAAAGAAATCAGAACTCAGACGAAGAAATAGGATCGCACCCCATGCGGTCAAAATTCAAAACTTAAAGTCGGCAACACTTCTTCTTTTTTGGGCATGCCTTATTTGGAATTTATTCACAATTAAGTGAATTCGTTCATTTTCACAAAATTTTAGTTTTTTGTTTGATATACATACATAAAATTGAGTACATAGTTAATGTTCTTCTTTCGATTGATTCAATTTTGAAAACATTTCCTCCATGTTATGTACACATTTTCACATCGAAATTCATTCATTGCACGCTGAATTGCTATTCTTTTAACTACAGCAAAATTAAAGTGCATTCGGATAAATATAAACCGTGCCGGAAATCGATTGAAAGTTGTAAAATTGGGTAAATAATGGTATTTTTTCGATATCTTAAAAAAATGTCCTATTTAAATAAAATTTTCTAAACATTTGAAGTAAATCTAAACTTTTAGTGAAAATTGTCTTTCTATCAAGGTATAAAACATGAATATCGAGTGAAAAATAACCAAGTTATTAGCATCTCCTAACTTTTACATGCAAACTCAATGTTTTGCATGTAAAAGTTATGTAAACAACTATGTTCTACACATAAATGTGAGTAAAATATGCGTAAACTAGTACTTTTTGCTCAATATATGGTCAGAGAAAACTCGTATAACTCGTAAATAGAATTAACTAAAAAAAACTTTTGTAATTAAGAATGTAATATTAATGTATTATTACACAAAAATGTACTGTTATACAAACGGCCTATATAACCTTACTGTGTTGGGGCCTTCCAAAACTTTTTTTCTTTATTTATTCCACTTGGGACATAGGGCTTCTACATTGAAGTTGCAACTAATTTTATCATTACAAATCACTGCTTCACAAATGCGTCGCAGTGCGCAGCTGCATAGACACCTCAACAGCATATTGAAAGACTACCTACTTTTTCCGACACTGTATATTAAAATCGAGATGCAATATAAAACAGGTGTTTTCTAAAGGCCAGCAAAGCGGACCGGGTTCAGCTTGTATTTCATAAAAATGGATGTGTGTATGTATGTTCCGTATGGACTCAAAAATGGCTGGACCGATTTTGATGAAATTTTCACGGAATCTTTAGAGAAGTCTTTTGGGTAAGTAAGTTTTTTTTTTTTTATTTTCGGTCTGTGATAAAAAATTTTGTTTACTCTTGCATATAAGGTGCACGAATAAGAAATTTCCTTATGAAATCTACTTTAATAAAACAAAAACGTAAAAAATACGGCCCTTTTTACAAGTTCCAACTTTGGATTCGTATAACTTTTTATAAGGAAGAGATAACTGTTAGCAAGTTTTTTTATTTTATTTATAATTTTATAGCCAATATAGCTGATATTTTAAAAATAAATTACGACCCTCCGTAGGCCCGCCATATCTAAAAAAACATAAAAAGATCGAGTACTTGTAAGCGTATTTTTAGTAGAACTTCTCAAGGACTATTTATATTTAAAATTTCAGCTCGTTCGGAGCATAAATGGATTTTTGGAGGTTTTTTTTTAAAAAAAATTGATACCCGAGGTGACCAACTTTGAGGCGCTACGCACTGGCCCCCAATATCGCTAGGAAGCTGAACAAACGTAAATCAACACATAATCACCTCAGCTCAAACTACGTGAAATTTCATAACAATATCTCCAAAGTTCCCAAGATACCGAATTGCGCGAAAATATAAGTAAATTTAGCTTAACATCCTTGCATGAATTTTATTTCAATTTTTCAAAAACAAAATAAAATTTTTCTTAAAACTATAAGTGCCATTTTTTGACTTCGTATTTAAATATGAATTATATTTAAGTTCAATTTAAATACGTAAAGTGTTTTTTTAGGTGATACTTAAATGGACATTTAGGCCCTAATTTTGTAAATCACGTCACCAAAGTGATGTGCAAAGCAAAAACAACAATTCACACATTTCAAAAATTTGTTTGTGTGGCGCTGTATTTTTTTTACAGCGCACAGTGGTATGAGAAAACAAGTAAGAAAGTATGATCGGTCAAGCCCGACCATATAATACCCTACACCAAGTAAATGAGTAAAAATATTTTTCTTTTAAAATATCAATAATTTATATTCGTGAGTGATTTTCGGAAGTGGGCCTTATATGGGAGCTATGACCAATTATGGACCGATCACCATGAAATTAGGTCGTGTGATTTATGTCTATATTAAAGTTAACTGTGTTGAATTGTGTGTGTATACAAACATTTTTAAGCGATTTATGCACGTTATGACTAATTATTAGCTATGACTAATTATGGACCGATCGTAACAAAATTTGGTGACATGAATTTTGTATATGGTGCATTTCATGTCAAGTGAACCAACTTTTGAAATCGATGTCTTCCGATCGGGATGAAATTTGCACCAAGGTTAGCTCTATTGGATAGTAACTCAGACACAATTTTTCAACAACATCGGTCGAGAACTCTCTGAGTTATAGGGGGTAAAATTTTGACAATTTGGTCAAACAGGGGTTTTTTCTTATCCATGTAACTTATTACCTATTGTTCTTAGCAAAATGTGTCCCAAATAGTATAGATAGCTATTTCTTCGATCTTTCGAAAAAAAATATTTAAAAAAAAAAATAAAAAATTTTTAATATTTTTTTTCCGAAATCAAAAACTTTTTTGACTTTTTTTAAAATGGGTCCTTTTTTTTTTTTTCTTAAAATAAAGTTTAGATATTTTCCTTGAACACCTACTTGGTCGCTTAGTGGGATGCGAGTGGGATATCTATCAAAATAAATATTTTGTAACTCAAAACATAAAATTTTTGACTTTTTTTGCAAAATCAAAAACTTTGTTGACTTTTTTTTCAAAATGGACCCTTTTTTAATCTTTTTTTTTAGGTCAAACAAAAGCTTAGATATTATCCTTGAAGACCCTTTTGGTCGCTTAGTGGGATGCGAGTGGGATATCTATCAAAATAAATATTTTTTAACTCAAGACTTACAATTTTTGACTTTTTTTTTGCAAATACGATTTTTTTTCCAAATGGGCCCTTTTTTAAAAATTTTTTTTGTAGTCAAAAGAAAGCTTAGGTCCATTCCTTTAAGATATTTTTAGTCCCTTAGTGGGATGCGAGTGGGATATCTATCAAAATAAATATTTTGTAACGCAAGACATACAATTTTTTAATTTTTTTTTTGCAAAATCAAAATTTTTTCCAATATGGGCCCTTTTTTAATTTTTTTTTTTGCTCAAAAGAAAGCCTAGGTCCATTCCTTTAAGATATTTTTAGTCCCTTAGTGGGATGCGAGTGGGATATCTATCAAAATAAATGTTTTAACACAAAAATTGTATGTCTTGAGTTACAAAACATTTATTTTGATATATATCCCACTCGCATCCCACTAAGCGATCAAAACCATCTTAAAGGAATAGGCCTAAGCTTTCTTTATAGCAAAAAAAAAAATTACAAAAAGGGCCCATTTTAAAAAAAAGTCAAAAAAGTTTTTGATTTTGCCAAAAAATCAAAAATTGTATATCTTGAGTTACAAAATATTTATTTTGATAGATATCCCACTCGTATCCCACTAAGGGACCTAAAATATCTTAAAGGAATGGACCTAAGCTTTCTTTTGACTAAAAAAAAATTTTTAAAAAAGGGCCCATTTTGAAAAAAAATTCGAATTTGCAAAAAAAAAGTCAATAATTGAATGTCTTGAGTTACAACATTTTTATTTTAATAGATATCCTACTCACATCTTCCTGAGTGGCAAAATAGGTCTTAAAGGAAAAGACCTAAGCTTTCTTTTGAGCAAAAAAAATTTTTAAAAAAAAAGTCCCATATTGGAAAAAAATTTCGATTTTGCAAAAAAAAAATTAAAAAATTGTTACAAAATATTTATTTTGATAGATATCCCACTCACATCCCACTAAGGGACTAAAAATATCTTAAAGGAATGGACCTAGGCTTTCTTTTGAGCAAAAAAAAAAATTAAAAAAGGGCCCATATTGGAAAAAAATTTTGATTTTGCAAAAAAAAATTAAAAAATTGTATGTCTTGCGTTACAAAATATTTATTTTGATAGATATCCCACTCGCATCCCACTAAGGGACTAAAAATATCTTAAAGGAATGGACCTAAGCTTTCTTTTGACTACAAAAAAAAATTTTAAAAAAAGGGCCCATTTGGAAAAAAAATCGTATTTGCAAAAAAAAAAGTCAAAAATTGTAAGTCTTGAGTTAAAAAATATTTATTTTGATAGATATCCCACTCGCATCCCACTAAGCGACCAAAAGGGTCTTCAAGGATAATATCTAAGCTTTTGTTTGACCTAAAAAAAAAGATTAAAAAAGGGTCCATTTTGAAAAAAAAAAGTCAACAAAGTTTTTGATTTTGCAAAAAAAGTCAAAAATTTTATGTTTTGAGTTACAAAATATTTATTTTGATAGATATCCCACTCGCATCCCACTAAGCGACCAAGTAGGTGTTCAAGGAAAATATCTAAACTTTATTTTAAGAAAAAAAAAAAAAAAAAAGGACCCATTTTAAAAAAAAGTTTTTGATTTCGGAAAAAAAATATTAAAAATTTTTTATTTTTTTTTTAAATATTTTTTTTCGAAAGATCGAAGAAATAGCTATCTATACTATTTGGGACACATTTTGCTAAGAACAATAGGTAATAAGTTACATGGATAAGAAAAAACCCCTGTTTGACCAAATTGTCAAAATTTTACCCCCTATAACTCAGAGAGTTCTCCACCGATGTTGTTGAAAAATTGTGTCTGAGTTACTATCCAATAGAGCTAACCTTGGTGCAAATTTCATCCCGATCGGAAGACATCGATTTCAAAAGTTGGTTCACTTGACATGAAATGCCCCATATATAAAACTTATGTGCAGCGAAATTTGTGTAGATACATAGATAAATTAAACATTTATGACCGATAAAGTCCAATTTCGAGGGGACATTTGTATGGGGGCTAGGTGAAATAATGGACAGATTTCAGCCAGTTTCAATAGGCTTGGTCCTTGGGCCGAAAAAATAATATGTACCAAATTTGATCGAAATATCTTCAAAATTGCGACCTGCACAAGGTTTACATGGACAGCCAGCCAACCAGACGGATGAACATCGTTTAATCGACTCAGAAAGTGATTCTAAGTCGATCGGTATACTTTAAGGTGAGTGTTAGACTAATATTTTTGGGCGTTACAAACATCTGCACAAACGCATAATACCCTCCCCACTATGGTGGTGTAGGGTATAAAAAAGAGAGAGAACATGCGCAAAGAAGAAATGTCGACTTTAAGTTTTGAATTTTGACCGCATGGGCCTACCAGGGATGCGGCCATTGTTCCCCAAAGTAGGACACCTCGGGTATGTTCAATTTTTAAAACGATCCTATTTCTTTGTCTGAGTTCTGATTTCAAAAAACTTACACATATAGAATCTTCTCATCGAGCACTACAAAAAAACTCGTCGAAGCTATCAATTATCTCTTATCGCATTTGAAAATTAAATTTTCAACATTTTTAACCACCCTACTCAAGTTATTTGAGTTTTTTTGTAGAGTTTTTGACTTCGTATTTAAATATGAATTATATTTAAGTTCTATTTAAATACGAAAATGAGTTTCTCAGTGCTTTTTTAAATGATACTTAAATGGCCATTTAAATTATATTTAAGTTTCATAAACTACCATATGTTTTTGACAGCTGACTTTTGTTGTTTGGTTTTTTTTTCACTCTATTGTAGTGAAAAAAAACCAAACTGTAAAGCTGTTTTAAGTTATTATGAATTAGACCATAGGTCAAAAACTGGGCATTATGCCCATTCCATCTTTAAACAATTCTCTACAAAACTGCATAATTTGATTTTTGAAATTAAGTGGTCGAAAAATATGGTTTTCGACCCCAAATCACTGTACGTCGTGGTGATGCTAATTGGCCGCTACGATCATGACATTTGACACCGTTTGACTGTTCTTTGCGGAAATTTAAAAGAAAAACAGTACGTCAATAAGCCAGGAACAATTCAAGAGCTAAATGATGAGATAATTCGGCACATTGAGACATAATTGAGGTTCAATGTCTGTTTAAGTTAGTTTTTTTGTATGTGTATACTACCTTTTGTTCACCCTTGGGTGGGGATATTTTTTTCTAAATTGTAACGAGTAAAACCGTTAACGGTACTTTTCTTAAGCTTTGTTCGCCACTTTGTTTTGCATATAATAATCTAATCGTAGCTTGATCGCTAAGACCCATACAACGTATTCTCACACATAAAGGTAATATAATAAAGAAAATAATTTTTTAATATAAACAAAATATCAACTGCGGGTTTGTTTACGTGGACGGACAGAATTATAGAAACTAAATTTATTTTGATAATTTGCTCATTTTTTGTGACAAAATAAAGATCTTTCGCGTTTTAAACGAAAAGAAATTTAATTAAAATTAATATTATTAATTGTGCTTATTAATAAATAACAAGTGGTGGAAATAGTGTTGTGTTTTTTTGTTGATATTAAATAAATACATAGACATTAGTGTTTGCTTTTTCTTCTTCTTCATATAAAAGTGGTCACTCTACTGTCGGTCAGTTTGACTATTATTGCGTTTGAATAAATTTGACAAAATGAATTTTGTGTAATTTAATTTATTAAAATTATTTGAAAAAATCAGTTAGATTTTTTTTTAATTTTAAAAGTAAAAAATTTTGGAAATTATTAATCAATAATAAATTAAAGTTGTTATTTTTAAACTTGTAATTTATATAAAAGAAAAAGTAATAAACATGTCTATTACACCACTTGACCGTTTTATTAGAGCTTCGGATGCTCTTATCCGTTTTGAAGCCGAATTTAATAATACTCGCGAAGAAGCACATACTGCGTTCACAATAGGGTTTCAGAGAGATGAATTGAATAAGTTGTGGGACCTTGTTAAATCCACACATGAACAATGTCTTGATTATTTGACGACCTCTGAGGACACTGAACCTGATGATACTGAGGTGACTAGCTCGAAATATCAGAATACGTATAGATCGTTTATGAACTGTTCGGGTAAAATTGCTGAGAAAATTCATCAGTTAGCTTCAGTGACTAAGTCAACTGATTCGCCAACAGTGAATTAGAATATTTGTGTAGGTCATAATAATTTAACTTTACCGCCTTGTGACGTAGATATGTTTGAGGGTAATTATCTTTCATGGCCTGCCTTAGGGATTTGTTTACGGCCTTATATAAAAATAGTTCGCGTCTTACAAATATTGAAAGATTATGCCACTTACTGCATAAGACTAGTGGCGACGCGAAGGAAATTGTTTCGAAAAGTCCGCTTTCTGATATAGGGTTTGAAATGGCATGGCGAAATTTAAAAGACGCCTATGAGAATCCGCGTATGTTGGTTAATAATCAACTAAAGACGCTTTTTAATATTCCAATACTAGAAAAAGAGTCTTTTACCGGCCTCAAAAATTTGCAAAGACGAATTAATAGTTGTCTTGCCGCGTTGTCGGTGTATAAAGTTCCGACAGAGAATTGGGATCCGATTCTAGTCTTTTTATGTGTACAGCGACTTCCTGACTGCTCTGTAACTTTATGGGAACAGAGCATGAAGGATAAATTTGCGTTATCATGTTGGAAAGACATGGATGCTTTTCTAACAGAAAGGATTCAAACTTTGGAATGTCTTCGTGATATTCGGGAAACGCCGCAGACAAAAGTACCATCGGTACAAAATGCTAATTCTGCATCAAATTCTCATTTTTGCGTTTTATGTAAGAATCAAAGCCATTTCCTACGCGATTGTAAGCGTTTCAAGAATCTTTCAGTTTTGGAAAGATTTTCTACAATTAAGAGACACCATTGTTGCGTCAATTGTTTATCAAGAACACATGAGGTTAGAAATTGCACAAGTGTTCATAGCTGTTCAACTTGTCAGAAGAGACATCACACTTTGCTGCATAGAAGTACTTCATCCTCAGACGATTCGACTGAAAATTAAAATACAGGAGCAAGTTCTGTCGTGGCATCTCCACCAACAAACTCTAGGCCTGTGGAATCTTCAGCGTCTACTTCTAGAAAAAATAACCCAGGTCCCTCAAATCGACAGGTGTTCCACTTGTCCAATAATCGGACTGTACTTTTAGGGACTGCTATGGTGAATATACGTCACCAAGGTATGACATACCCGGCTCGAGCCCTCATTGACCCTGGTTCGGAAACGTCGTTTATTTCTGAACGCGTGCAGAATCGTTTAAAGATTTCGGCGCATTTGACAAATGCTCAAATCTCCGGTGTCAACCAGACGATTACTGCAACCTCTACTAAACTTTGCTCGATCGAAATAGGCTCTCCTTTGGACACGTCGATTAATTTAAGGACTACAGCTCTTGTTTTACCAAATATATCGGGTAATTTACCATCGTTTGTTATGTCGGATGAACTTTGTGGGAATTTACCGAATCTACAATTGGCTGATTCTCAGTTTTTCAATTGCAGACCGGTTGATCTGCTTCTAGGTGCAGATTTGTATCCTCTAATTATATTAAGGGAAATTCGTACAAACTTTTTAGGGTCGTTATTAGCTCAAAACACGATATTCGGTTGGATTATTACTGGTCATGTGCCATCATCTTCTGTTCAGGTGTTTAATACCAGAGTTGAGTTTTCCGAAGAAGACAATTTAAACAGCAGCTTACTCCGCTTTTGGGAACTAGAGGAGGCGCCGAAAAGGAAAATAATGTCCCTTTATGATAGGTTTTGTGAAGAGAACTACAAGCGCACAACTCGCAGAGGAACTGATGGACGATATATAGTGACACTTCCTTTCAAGCCTGAATTTCCGGAAAAGCTTTCGTTAGGTTCTTCAAAACAAAATGTTAGGGCGCAATTTTTGAGAACGGAAGCTTCACTATTGAGGAAACCACAAATTAAAGAAATGTATGACGAAGTAGTTAAAGAATATTTGGTTTTGGGTCACATGCGGCCAATACTGGAGACATCGTCTTCCATTTCTTCATGTTATTTGCCACATCATCCTGTAATAAAACTTGATCGTAAAACTACTAAATTGAGAGTAGTTTTTATTGCGTCAAATAAAACTTCGAGTGGACTTAGTCTTAACGATTGTTTGTTTGTCGGTCCTACCCTTCAGGCAGATTTAGTCCTACTGATTTTACGTTGGAGATTTTTTCGCTATGTTTTTAATTGTGATATTACTCAAATGTATAGACAGATAAGGCTTGACCAGTCTCATACTCCTTTTCAGCGTATTTTGTTTCGCGATTCTCCTACAGAGGATTTAAAACAGTGTGAATTACAGACTGTGACCTTTGGCGTCAATTGTGCACCTTATCTGGCCATCTGTACTTTATTACAGTTGGCAGATGATTCTGAGAGTCAATATCCACTCGCATCGAAAATTCTTCGTAAAGGTATGTACGTTGACGACGTACTCACGGGGACTCATGATGTTGAAACCGCTTTGATCGCTCGTGATCAACTTGTAGCGGCATTATCATCTGCAGGGTTTAATCTTCGAAAATGGACTTCGAACGATAAGGCAATTTTAGCCGGTTTTCCCCAGAATATTTGATAGATGAGAAACTTTTGGTTTTTGTCGAATCAAGTAGTTCGAAAACGCTGGGACTCCAATGGAATGCTCATTTGGACGTTTTCTATTTTAGGGTGAATCCTATAGCGCGACGTTCGCACTACACTAAGAGGGAAGTTCTGTCAACAATCGCGAAATTATTTGACCCGGTAGGTTGGTTAGGTCCAGTTTTAGTAGTAGCAAAAATGCTAATGCAAAAAGTTTGGCAGGATCAGATAGATTGGGATGAGGATATAAAAATGTCAACACAAACCGAATGGGAGAAATTTGTGGCTTCGTATCATGAAGTCAATTGTATACAAATTCATCGATGGGTCCATTATGAACCAGAATCCTCAGTAGAGCTTCATGTTTTTTCTGATGCCTCGGAAAAGGCATATGCGGGGGTAATATATATTCGGGTGGAAACACCTAGAGGAGAAATTTTCACACATTTGCTAACATGCCGTGCTAACACGAAAGTGGCCCCTATTAAATCGGTTACTTTACCTCGTCTTGAACTTTGTGGTGCTGTATTAGCGGCAGACCTTTTGAAGGCCGTGTTGTGTGAAATTGACATTCCATTGCACCAGGTTTATTGTTGGACTGATTCTACGATCGTCCTTTCCTGGTTAAGAAAAGACCCCTGTTCTTGGGCAACCTTTGTTGCAAATCGAGTTTGCAAGATACAAGAAATTGTAGGCAAACATAATTGGCATCATGTCAGATCTGAGGAAAATCCAGCGGATTTAGGAAGTATAGGAGTTACACCTTCTCTTTTAGCTCAGAGCTCTCTTTGGTGGAATGGTCCACATTGGCTTCGGGACAAAAAGTCTACTTGGAATCTGAAAAATTTATCCATGCTTGATACCGATCTTGAGGTTCGAAATGTAAAATCTCATTTCTCTTTTTTCACGAATTACGAGGACGTTTTGGAGAGATTTTCGTTCGTAAACGCGCTTGCACTCAACTAATGGCTGCCTTACCCCCAGAACGGACGAACTTTGATCGACCGTTTACAACAACAGGAGTTAATTTCGCTGGTCCCTTCGACATGAAAAATTTGAACGGTAGGTCGCGTCAGATCTTAAAAGCATATGTCTGTATTTTTGTATGTTTCGCCACCAAAGCCGTACCCTTAGAAGTAACTTCAGATTTATCAACAGATAAATTTTTAGCGGCATTTAATCGATTTATTTCGAGACGCAGTTGTCCACGTACGATCTTTTCGGATAACGGGACGAATTTTGTAGGTGCTTCTCGAGAGTTGGAGAGAATTTAAAACCTTTTTATTGGAAAGTAGGGCTAGGATGTGTTCGACGTTTGGCATCAACGGACTTTCATGGCGTTTTATTCCTGCTGGTGCTCCCCATATGGGAGGTTTGTGGGAAGCGGGAGTTCGAAGTTTCAAACTGCACTTTCGTAAAGATGCACATTCCGGTAAATATACCTTTGAGGAACTTTCTACTGTCCTCGCTAGAATTGAGGCATGTCTAAATTCTCGACCATTATGCGCTATGAATGATAATCCTAATGAGATAGTGGCTCTTACACCAGGTCATTTCTTAATAGGGTCGCCTATACTAGCTCCACCTGAACCGTCAATTTATGACTCGCCGCTTAGTCTTCTTAATCGTTATAGGAAAGTTAAAGCACTGACTCATCACTTTTGTCGTAGATGGAAAGAAGAGTACTTGTCAGGTCTTCACAAACGATATAAGTGGAAATATCCAGAAAGAGATATAGCAGACGGAGACTTAGTTGTCATACGAAATGAGCAATTGTCACCCACTTCTTGGAAAATGGGAAGAGTCGTTAGGACTTATCCAGGAAGCGATAATCACGTACGCGTCGCGGACATACGTACAGAAAACGGGATAATAAAGCGACCAATTACAAAACTGGTTGTTTTAACCAGTGAAACTGTTTAAAAATTGTTTTGTCAACCTTCACTGTTTCCTAGTATCATGGATCCTCTTACTCACTTGTCGGAAGAAGCTTTGCTTGAGGATTACGATGAGACAATGGAGGTGGACTCAGCTGCCACGACTACTACTACAGGTTCTACCAGCCAGTCTGAAGTTGTCTCTGTCATCGAGAGCTCAACAGCCATCGTGGTCACTGACCAAGAGGTCCCTTTGACCTCACCTGAAAATTCCTCTGCCTCTGCAGTGGTACCGGCTCCTGACGCCAACATAACTACAAATCCTGACCCAGTATCAGGTGCCGTGGAAGCCTGTGGTTCGAATCCGGTCGGGAATTCGCGAAACGTTGCTAAAAATTGTCGCATTTGTGATCGCAAGCATCAATTGTCTTCGTGTCGTAAATTCATAAATATGACTTGTGAAAAGAGAATTAGGATGGTGCTACTACACCATTATTGCTCTCGTTGTTTTTCCGCAAATCATATTTCCCGCGATTGCTCAAGTCAAGGATGTTGTAAAACATGTAAAGGAAAACATCATTCATGTTACGCTATGACAATAACGTCGCAGCGAAACAAATGAAATCTAAAAAACGCTCGCGAACTAGCGATCCTCGACCTGCTGTTTCGAATCAACTTCCGTCAATGCCATTGTTTCACCCCGTGTCATTTTCTCCAACGGCTATTGTTTTGCTGCTCATTTCGAACAAGAGCATTCGGGTACGGGCAGTTTTAGACCTTTGCTGTAGCATGAGCTATATTTGCTCAAGTTTAGTGGCAAACCTAAAGCTGCCCGTCTCCACCGTTAATGAAGAAAAATTTTGCAAAGTCAATATATGTTCTATTTATGAGGCATCGCGACAAATTTCGTTGACGGTAAAGGTAAAAACAATGCATGGCATAAAAACTCCTGTAGAGACGGTTTCGGACACTATAAAAGATCATTTTGAGGGTATGCAATTGGCAGATCCGAGTTTTAATATGTCCGGAAAAGTCGCGCTCGTAATTGGTCCTGAGGTAGCACCGAAAATTATGAGAGGTAAAATCTATTCGAACCCGGGACTTCCTATGGCTCAATACACCATTTTTGGTTGGGTCATTTCTGGCCAAGCCCCTCGTTAAGGGCCCAGTTCATGGTCTGATTCAAAACCATACTCTCTTGAGTGCAGTATGTAGTCTGTGTCAAACTACATCCCATAGACCTTGTTCTATGGGAACCTTTTTATTTATATATACATATATCTACATATATACCAGCTGGTCTGGCCTGGTCGTATGACCAACTTATTTGAAAAAATAAATGAATTGAAAAAAAAAAAAAAATTGTATATAATTTAAGTTTACATTTTTTATTATTACCTATTTAATTTAAGATTTGTTGCAACGTTCTTTGTTGTTGCAAGGTGGCCGGCAATGTTTAAGTTAGTTTTTTTGTATGTGTATACTCCCTTTTGTTCACCCTTGGGTGGGGATATTTTTTTCTAAATTGTAACGAGTAAAACCGTTAACGGTACTTTTCTTATGCATTGTTCGCCACTTTGTTTTGCATATAATAATCTAATCGTAGCTTGATCGCTAAGACCCATACAACGTATTCTCACACATAAAGGTAATATAATAAAGAAAATAATTTTTTAATATAAACAAAATAAAAACACAATTTCTTTTTTTTATTTCACGCACAAACAATGTCGTTAATGTGCCGAGTCATTGAAAATATGGACCATCGGATAGAGGTATGCCACCGAAGCCTTTTTCAAATTCGTCGAGCTCCTTGCTAACTCGTTCTGTTAACGCATTTTCACGCAATTGCAATGTAACCGTGTAATTAGGTATACACCCAATTTTCTGGTCAAAAAACAGACGCAAATTCGGTCACTAAATCTTCGATTTGTTCCGAATCAGTAATAGAATTGGTCACAACAATGTTTAACTTTCTTTGATCCAATAGGCGACGTATCCATGTTCTACTTATTAGAGCCATGCAGCCACTCGGTACAACGTAAATGTCGTCAAAGATCGAAACGCTAT
The DNA here is from genome assembly GCF_958450345.1 of Calliphora vicina. Taxonomy (NCBI): domain Eukaryota; kingdom Metazoa; phylum Arthropoda; class Insecta; order Diptera; family Calliphoridae; genus Calliphora; species Calliphora vicina. The sequence goes on along the minus strand of NC_088783.1, from coordinate 95,415,175 downwards.
TGAATTTGATATGCACACGAACTTTACCTTCTGGATTAAATGTATTTTGTGTATAGGAGCGGAAAACTATATTTGTTGATGTTACTAAATTAAGAAAAAAATTAAATTTTATCAATATCGTCCACGCGCAACGCCCACTGCCCATGCAATCCAAATAGATTTGTTCGCATTAAATTGTTTATATCCAAGCAAAAGTCTAGAAATTTGGTAATACATTTTTTGAAACAAAAAAAGTACACATGCCAAAATGTGCAAAAATTATAAGGAGTGGTCGTAGAGCATTGAAATTTGGCACCGAGAATTATATGGACTAAATTAAGAAAAAAATAAATTTTTATCAAAATTTCATTGTTAATATCCAAGCAAAAGTCTAGAAATTTGGTACATTCATTTGGTCGTAGAGCATTGAAATTTGGCACCGAGAATTATATGGACTAAATTAAGAAAAAAATAAATTTTTATCAAAATTTCATTGTTAATATCCAAGCAAAAGTCTAGAAATTTGGTACATTCATTTTTTGAAACAAAAAAAGAACGCATGCCGATAATAAAAATCGGTCACGACCACCGCAAGGGTTGCCAGATAACAAAAGTTAAATAACTGGACCAAAAGAAAAATTTACCTGAATTTTTAAAAAATAATTGGACAATTTAAAATTGAACTTATAGTTTAAAAAAGTTAAATTTAAGTTAAGTTTTTTTTTTACAAAAATAAATAACAAAAAATAAAGAAACGTTAAATTCAGTCCACATATATATCGCCAGCTAAAATGCAAAATAACGTATCATCAAAAAATTCGAAGTTGTTTTTATTATTTACTACCATCATATTACATATGTGTAAACAATTTTAAACTTTACTTTCAAAAATTTTCTTAAACAAAATAAAGTTTACGCTTTGAATAATTAATTAATAAATAGTATTTTACTCTATTGTAGGTAGTTTCCTTATATTTGTTAATAAATTTGTTGCAATAGAATTTTTTTGACAATATTTATGAAAATTTAATAAAGTACATTTTTTTTAATTAAGATGTTTTTTCATACAAATTTATATTGATGATTCGTTATTTTGGTTTTAGAAAACACCAATTCAAAAGATGCATATATATTATAAAGTGTACTTTGAAAAGAGTACTTTTTTATAAAATATATTTATAGTTTTATTGTAATCCAAATTTGAAAATTTTGTTTCAATATCACAAGTAGTTTTAATTTTATATCGTTTTTTGCTTCTTCTATAAACTTGTAAAAAGGTATGTTACGTTATTTTGAATTTTAGGTGAAGATACAGTAGCCCAAGAAAGTCTACATACAGGAAAAATTATTATGTTACTTTAATTTAAAGCATTTTTTTAAAAAATTTTTTATGAGATATATAATAATATATGTCTTAGGTCGATTTTAGCAAAAAAAAATTCAAATAACGCCCAAAAGTTCACCGTTATTAGAGTTATTGATTCTGAGTAAAATAACGAAAAAAATATTCTCGGCCACGCCTACTTTTGGGTGGGCGGGGCTATTAAGTTTCATAATATTTTGAACATTAAAGTCCAAAAAACCAAAAAAAAAATCGTTATTTGACTCAGAATCAAAAATTCTAATAACAGTGAAATTTTGGACGTGATAGGAAATGTTGCTAAACCCGACTTAAGTGATGTTGTTTTAATTTTTTTAGTGTGAATTTATTTTCTTAACAAATATATTTCATTACTTTTAACTTACAAGTACAGCTTTCAACGAAAGAAATTTAATTTGAATTCCTGTATGTAGACTTTATTGGGCTACTGTAGTATATTAATTTGAAATACATTAAAAAGTAGAACTATTTTATGTGCTACATATATTTTGTATATTTATTTACTAACAGTCTTATGCAAAAAAAAAACATATTGTAGATTTAAAACACAATTTTGTTAACGAACACTTAGCTTTAAAACCCATTTATAAAAGTATTGTATTCAAAAACGTTTGTTAAAGGCACAATAACTAATGTACTGATTTTTGTCTAAGCTGGCAATGCTTTTTCCCCTTTTCGTTGTTAGTGTTGCTTTCAATTAGGATAAAATATTCGTTAATTTTATTTTTTTCATTGATTGTTTTTAGTAATAATACATTTTTGAAGATAACAACTAATTTTTAGAGAAAAAATGTATATCTGATTCTAGTAAATTTATATTAAGCTAAAATGTATTAATGTACAAACTTTTTTATATAGTTCAATTCAATTATTATTAAAAGTATTCGAATGACGAATATTCTGTGATAAAATAAACATCACTGTTTTATAATTTATTTTATTAATTTATTTTTATTGACATTTTGTTAAATTTTAACAAACTTTAATGAATTTCTATGTGGAAACACACAGTTATAATTCCGGAGTGGGTATATTAGATTGTGTGGACCTTCTTCCACAATGTTTACACATTTTATTACTATATAGCGTTGCAGGTTAAAAGTAAATGACAAAAATGCCAATCAAACTCACTTGTGAACCTCATGTAGTTCACTGCCGGAGGAATATCAAACAAAATCATATGCTATTAAAATGGAACTTATTCTCCAGCGTAGTGGAAATTGTGTTTAGCAATTGCAATAGTATCGTCTATTATTTCAAATTTATCTTTAAAATCCTCTTTTTTAAGATAAAAAGTAAAAAGAATTCCTTAAAATAGGTTTAAAGTAGGGTTGAACCATTATTAATTTCATATATTTATCAATGGTTTACTACAAAGAATACTAACAAGAAGTGAAACGCTGTCAAAAAAAACCTAAGTCGGTTGTCATAAAAAACCTAACTCTATGCATGTATTGATAACATTTTGTTTATATGTATTAGTTTTCAAACCACTTAAAGCGACCTTAAAAATTATAACAAAATTTTATTACAATTAAATTTAAAAAAATCAAACAATTCTCAAATTATTTAATGTATATTTGACCTGTAAAGATATATAATTAGATTTTTATTCCATAATTTCTGCAAAAATTAAATCTATTTAATTTTATTATTAATTTTCAATACCAAATTTTACAAGTATGTTTTTTTCAGTTTTAATTTCAACACCCAAAAATTGAAAGTCAAAATAATTAAAAAAAAATATTTTTCGTTTGTGCAAAATATACATGTTTCGGTTATTTTAATGGTTTAATGTGTGGAAAAAATAAAAGAATATTATGTGTCTGTGATAAAGTGTTTTAGCATTGAAATTTTATTGCAATATTCAAGAAAAACTTTTGAAGTCAAATCTCTCTCTCAAGTGTGTTGAATTCACATACTACTTGTATGTGAGAAGAGAGAGAAGTTGTTGTTGTAGAAAAATTGAGAGGCTTCCCTTCTTGTTATTCTTTGGATTACTACATGTGTTTTAAGCTAATTTTCGTTTTTGGATATACTTTTATCGAATTAAGCTTACTAGCTTCTTTTACTCTTTTGCTTTAAAACATTGGTCTCCAGCAGTACAGCAGCTAGCACCGTCTATGTGTAAGTTTCTTATATATGTGAAACCGAAATTAAAAAACGAACATGAGTTATTTTACAAGTGTTGCCAGTGAAGGATATTTTCCAGGGTTTAAAATTAGTTAAACGTTTTTTACATTTGACTACCGACTGCGCAATAAATATGAATCGTTTTCATATTAATGTGCACAAATACTGAAAATATACAAACTATAAACCAATGCCATATATGCACAAGCTTCATGGTAGAAATATTTGTCGCAGTTTTTCCAAAAATATTTTGCCTTACAAAATATTTTACGTTGCAGCTAGAAGACAAAATGAAAATTTTTCATTTTTAAAACTTTTGCTGCCTAAATATATGTATATTTTTGGTTAGCAAAAACAAATGAAATTGCTTGTTACAAAAAATTTACTACAAAAACACCATACATGCAAACAAATTGCAGCGTGAAAAGCATAAACTGCAAACGATATGCGCAGTGAAAAATTCAAACAATAAAAATATGGAAGATGCTAAAAGTAGACTGCCAAACCATACGAAGTTGAAAAATGTAAAATACGAAATTGTGCAAAGTTAAAAATGTTTAAAGCGAAAATGATTATTTTTAAAATATTTCCGACACATATGTATATGGTTTTGTTTTGCCGCATATAGAGTAACTTCGGGTAATGTGGACTACCGTTTTGTTTTTTCTAAATTTTGGCCACAATATATATGGATATTAAAAGAGTTGTGAAGCAATAAATTAGCTAATGTATTCTCTAATGGTTTTTGCAGTTGAAAATTTTTTCCGTTAAAGGATAAAAAATTTATGTGAAAATATTATAAGGAACCCAAAAATCAGCATTAAAAAAATTGGAGGGTAATATGGACCACTATATGAGGGTAATGTGGACTAGTATTTAATACATAAAATTCATGAACCAGCTAATCATGAATGATTAAAAAATTTTATTTCAATATATTTTTATTAATACAAACTAAAAAGTCGCGTTCTTGGCTTAGATAGATTGCTTACAAAGTACATAGTTATTGTCGGGTAATATGGACCAGTAGTACATAATCAAGTAATTTAAGTGGTCCACATTACACGAACTTGGGTTACAGTGGTAAAAAGTTATTTTTACCTAATAATCTAAATGTGCTTAAATTCTTACCAAATATATGCAAAACTATGTGTCCACTTTAACTATATAAAACAACCAAACATTAAATTCTACCAAGTAACTGTACCAATTTTGTTTCTTACTTGAGCCGAAAAAAATGTTGAGCAGGCGCATTAATTTCAATACAAGAATAAAAAGTCAACATATCAATAACTCATGAAAGCAAATGTGCAATTGTCGTTTCAAACAAATTGTAAAATGTACGACAAATCAGTTTTATCATACCTTCAATAGTTTCTGAAAAAAGACACTGGTCCACATTAGACGCATAGTCCACAATACCCGAAGTTACTCTAGTCATTGAGTAGAAAAATGTGAAAAAAACTATGAAGTTGATTTGGGTGTACAAAATAAAAAATTGTATTGAAATGTGTGTTAATAAAGAATTTTAGTGCAATAAAATAGAAGTTTTATTTTTTGAGGTATGTAATTGTATGTATTGTGGACAAAGGATAGCTAGCGGAGGATATTATTATTGAATTTTTTGATTGATGGCTTTTTTAATACGAATTCAAATGTATTCATGCTGGTGGTAATAGGAGTCCAGAAAAATTAGTAAGAAAAAATAATAATTTTGTATGTAAAGCGGTTAAAAAAGGATATATAATGCAACAACAAAATGTGACAACAACAGCCATATACCATAAATAATATGAATAAAATCTATCATAAAGTGTTGTACATTCAAATGTTTCCTTTCGTAAAATTTGTAACAGGAGAACAAACAAAAAAAATAAGCAGCATAGAAAATAATTGTGCAAGAACAATTTTAAGTGTAAGATATATGTAAATGCAAAAAAGGCACAGGTATAAGTGCAACAGGAGCATAAGGAAATTAACTGCAACAACATCAACTTATACACACAAGTAGGTAATTATGATATAAAATTGCTGTATGTGTGTACATACAACAACAATTTATGCAAAAATCATAAACAAATACATACATAGGTTCAATCGTGATCGTGAGTGATTTTGTAGCAGGAGAAAAAAGGATTAAGGGGAATGATAGGAAATGCAAGCATCAACAAAAGAAAGGAAAAGAGTTAAAAAGGGATAGAAAATGCAACAACCAGATTATGGAAGGACACATGCATGAAAGCAAGAATAATTTATCACTACAAATGAATACAAAGAGGTTATAAATAACAGGAGATACGAAATTTAAGAAAGTTCCTGAAAATATAATTCTGCAATGAAGAAAATTTTACTTTTTAAATGCTCATTCATATGTATCCATTCGTAGTATTTCTAACAGGAGAACAAAAAACAAATAAGCAACAGAGAACAAATTATGCAACGAAGGCACAACAAATTTTTTACATAGGCACGAGTGCAGCAGGAGAAAAAGGAAATACAACAACTACTTAACTACTACCTCAAGTAATTTTGAAATACAACTGTTGTATGTGTGTCCTCTAGCTGCATAAAGCAACATCAACACATTCAAAAAATAGGAACAAATACAAAGCAAAGGAATTTCTAGACATGTGGTGGAGTACCGCAATTAATTGCATTTTGTTGTTTCTTTACTGTTAATGTAGAAAATTAAAAAGTCAACAACAACTTGTGCAATCTGAAATGCAAATGAGTATGATTGGCTGAGCGTTTGTAACAGGAGTAAAATAAAAAAAGTATAGAATGCTAAAAAAAATATGTATTGTGAAGGATACAAATGCATTGAAAGTACATTCAAGAAGGTTATGGGCAAAGGATAGCGGATGATATTATTATTTCATTGTTTGTGTAGAACTGATTTTTGTTGAATACCGTTACAGATCATTTTTTATTACGCATTACACAATGACAAGTGTAAAAATAATAAAAAACAAATACGCACAAAAATCCTTTACAAAAAACAACAACTCAGTGCACATGACAAAAATTCCTCGATCTAAAAATAAACCAAAATTTCACTGCATTCCTATCCTTCACAATACATATTTTTTTTAGCATGCTTTCATGCATGTGTCCTTCCATAATCTGGTTGTTGCATTTACTATCCCTTTTTAACTCTTTTCCTTTCTTTTGTTGATGCTTACATTTTCTATCATTCCCCTTTATCCTTTTTTCTCCTGCTACAAAATCACTCACGATCACGATTGAACCTATTTATGTATTTGTTTATGATTTTTGCATAAATTGTTGTTGTATGTACACACATACAGCAATTTTATATCATAATTACCTACTTGTGTGTATAAGTTGATGTTGTTGCAGTTAATTTCCTTATGCTCCTGTTGCACTTATACCTGTGCCTTTTTTGCATTTACATATATCTTACACATAAAATTGTTCTTGCACAATTATTTTCTATGCTGCTTATTTTTTTGTTTATTCTATTGTTACAAATTTTACGAAAGGAAACATTTGAATGTACAACACTTTATGATAGATTTTATTCATATTATTTATGGGATATGGCTGTTGTTGTCACATTTTGTTATTGAATTATATATCCTTTTTTAACCGCTTTACATACAAAATTATTTTTTTTCTGGACTCCTATTACCACCAGCATGAATACATTTGAATTCGTATTAAAAAAGCCATCAATCAAAAAATTCAATAATAATATCCTCCGCTAGCTATCCTTTGTCCAGAATCTTATTTAATTTAATTTTCACTGCATTGCTATCTTTCACAATACATACAATTACATACCTCAAAAAAAACTTTTATTGCACTAAAATTCTTTATTAACACATATTTCAATACAATTTTTTATTTTGTACACCCAAATCAACTTCATAGTTTTTTTTCGCATTTTTCTACTCAATGACTATATGCATATCGTTTGCAGTTTATGGTTTTCACGCTGCAATTTGTTTGCATGTATGATGTTTTTGTAGTAAATTGTTTGTATATTATACACAAGCAATTTCATTTGTTTTTGCTAACCAAAAATATACATATATTTAGGCAGCAAAAGTTTTAAAAATGAAAAATTTTCATTTTGTCTTCTAGCTGCAACGTAAAATATTTTGTAAGGCAAAATATTTTTGGAAAAACTGCGACAAATATTTCTACCATGAAGCTTGTGCATATATGGAATTCGTAAATAGTATTTATATGTTTAGTACCGGGATCGGCAACTCCTATGCACTGTGCATTGTGGGCGTTACTAAATTTACACAGACTACTCACACGCATAGAAAACACAATTCAGTCTCATATGAGTTGTCACAGAAGAAGGTTGTGTTGTCGCTAGTTTCTTGTTTTTGTTTATGAATAAATGTTAATGCAGAGGTGGATAATTCATATTATTGTTGTACCTTTTTTAGCATCTACACTACATATTAAGTAGTTTTTAGAATTATAAACTATTTTAAATGTTTTTTCTCTCACCTTTAGATGCTTAATTGGGTTTTTAGAAGTTTCTTGTAAATTATTATTTTTTAATACACAATAATTGCTATACAAATAGGTTAGTTAACATGTTCAGTTGTCCATGCCTGTTTTGTAGTGAAGATGAGAGTACAACTATTTCTCATTTCTTGTTTTTTCGCTCTTACACTTACACAAGTGCAAAATGTAGTAGTATATGTCTGCCGATCCCGGGTTTAGTATATATACCAGCGAGCTGCAGTGAGCTCTCAAATGAGCTCTCTTGTTTTTATTTTCACATGTACGCAAGCACACACATTGTATAAAAACAGTCAGTCTCGCATGAGCATTGATAGAAGCAGGTTGTGTTACGCTTTTATGTTTGTTTATTTCATTATTTCAGCTATTTGTTTTTGTTTTTGCCAGAGAATAATTATCAACTCATACAACTACAATATCTAAAAACTGTAGTGGTGTGAGTTTGCATTTCGCTGATGTATACAATGAAATATTATCTTGTTAAATATTTGTTGCAGTTTTTATGTAAAATTATGATTTTTTTTTGCAATTTTTTGACTAATATAGTAGTAATTTTAAACTCTGATATTTTCATAAGAAATTTGGTTCAGTGTACACACATCGTAACACTAGAATACGAAGCAAATCTATTGTTGTGAGAGTTTGGTTAACAATGCTTCAAAATGGTTGCAATTTTCATCAAAATTTAGCCTTATTCAAATTTTAGCCTTTATTATGTCGAAAAACATCATATTCCTTTCTTATGAGTATAGATTATTTAAAATACTCATAATTCTTTCAATCCTTTATATGGATTGTGTAAGTTATTTTTATGGCATTTTTGAAAAAAAATGGACCATATCATATCAATTGGAATATCTTGTGGCAAATTTTTAAAGGCTTCTCGCAGACAGCAAAAATCATTGTACAAGATGTCGTCAATTATATTTGACATTTCTAAAACTTTGGAAGCTCTGATAAGTTATCCCACGATAAAAAAGATTGTTTTAAATTTAAAAACAAGTAACAGAGCTATATTCGGCTGTGCCGAATCTTATATACCCTCACCAAAGTATACCTTAATATAAATACTAAATACAAGACCTACAGTGATGAAGGTTTGTGTATTGAAAAAAAAAACAACAACAAACAAATCTATATATATAAAAGAGTAACCTTACTGACTGACTGAATGACTGACTGATTCATCATCGCACAGCCCAAACGGCTGAAGCTAGAATCACGAAATTTTAACTGTGGGTTCCTCCCTCTCCAAAACGATCCGATAAGAAGGGATTTTTGGAAATTCGAACGTTTAGGGGGTAAAAAGGGTAAAAACGGGTAAATTCGGTTACCTTATATCTTCAAAACTAATAAAGATACAAAAAAACTTAAAATAGCATGTTACTCCATTTAAAAAATAAGCTGACAGGTGTTTCGTACTTTTTGGAAATTCGAAACTTTGCACCCTATGTATCTTTTAAACCAATAAACAAGTTTTAAATCGTATTCTTTAATTAACAAAAAATAAAAAATATAAGTTTGGTACTTTTTGGAAATTCGAACCCTTAAGGGATAAAAATTGTGTTTATTTTTGGTACTTTTTCATAAAATATGTTTTTCTATAATTTGACATAGACATACGAATATTTTATTATGAGCTCCCACCACTATACAGAAATTTATTTGAATTAAATTTTACCAAAGCAATGGGGATAAAAAAGGTACCAAAAAGGGGATAAATCGGGAAAATACATTTTATTGAAATTATTAAGCCAATTTTGATAATTTTTTAACATTGGTTCCTGGATTCGTACAAAAATTAACTAACAGGGTGTTATTTGGAACTCGAGTGCCAAGGTGTATATTGGGCCAAATCCGGGTAAACAGTTTGGTACTTTTTTTAAAACATATTTTTTCTTGGGCACATTAACACAGATTTTAATATTTTGAGACATGTCTGTAGCATAAAAAATTTTGGCAAAATGGAATATTTTTAAAGTTCGAACTTGATTGTTTCAAGGAAGAAAAGGGAAATTGGTACTTTTCTCCTAATGGTACTTTTTTTAATATTTTAAATTATTTCACTTATCGACATTAAAGTTAGCTGATATGTATGAGTGAAGTTTGTGTTAGGAATAGGGTACAATATTTAGGTACCAAAATGTGAGAACTGAACTATAGGTACTTTTTTATTCATCTAATGGTACTTTTTTAATTTTATATGACAATGGACTTAGAAACATGAAATTAAGCATATATGGTCCTAAGTGAGTGTAAATTTTAGGGGTAGACTTTTTGGTACTTTTTCTTTAATCGAATGGTACTTTTTGTAATTTCTTCACCAATGGACCTAGAAACATGAAATAAAGCTTACATGGGCCAGAGTGGGTGGGAATCCACAAGTGTCTGCTTTTTGGTACTTTTTCTATATTATATTGGTACTTTTTGAATTTTCTATAATAATGGACCTAGAAACATGAAATTAAGCGTATATGGTCCTATGTGAGTGAAAATTCAAGCGGATACTTCTTGGTACTTTTTATACCCTACACCACCATAGTGGGGAGGGTATTATGCGTTTGTGCAGATGTTTGTAACGCCCAAAAATATTAGTCTAACACCCACCTTAAAGTATACCGATCGACTTAGAATCTCTTTCTGAGTCGATTAAACGATGTCCGTCCGTCCGTCCGTCCGTCTGGTTGGCTGGCTGGCTGGCTGTCCATGTAAACCTTGTGCGCAGAGTACAGGTCGCAATTTTGAAGATATTTCGATCAAATTTGGTACATATTACTTTTTCGGCCCAAGGACCAAGCCTATTGAAACTGGCTGAAATCGGTCCATTATTTCACCTAGCCCCCATACAAATGTCCCCTCGAAATTGGACTTTATCGGTCATAAATGTTTAATTTATCTATGTATCTACACAAATTTCGCTCCAAATAAGTTTTATATATACAAAATTCATGTCACCAAATTTTGTTACGATCGGTCCATAATTAGTCATAGCTCCCATATAGACCCGCTTCCGAAAATCACTTTAAAGTGCATAAATCGCTTAAAAATGTTGGTATACACACAAAATTCAACATAGTTAACTTTAATATAGACATATAACATAACACGACCTAATTTTATGGTGATCGGTCCATAATTGGTCATAGCTCCCATATAAGGCCCACTTCCAAAAATCACTCAAAAATATAAATTATTGATATTTTAAAAGAAAAATATTTTTACTCATTTACTTGGTGTAGGGTATTATATGGTCGGGCTTGACCGACCATACTTTCTTACTTGTTTTTATTATAATGGTACTTTTTGTAATTTCTTCACCAATGAACCTAGAAACATGAAATAAAGCTTATATGGACCGGAGTGAGTTTGAATCCACAAGTGCCTGATTTTTGGTACTTTTTATATATTGTAGCGGTACTTTTTTGAATTTTCTGTAATAATGGACATAAAAATATGAAATGAATCGTATATGTTCTAAAGAGAGTGAGAATTCTAGGGGGAGACTTTTTGGTACTTTTTCTTTATTCTAATGGTACTTTTTTGAATTTTCTATAACAATGAACTTAGAAACATGATATTTAGCATATATGGTCCTAAGTGAGTGAGAATTCTAGAGATAGACTTTTTGGTACTTTTTCTTTATTCGACTTTTTGTAATTTCTTCACCAATTAACCTAAAACCATGGTACTTTTTGAATTTTCTGCAATAATGGACATAGAAATATGAAATTAGGCGTCTATGGTCCCAAGTGAGTGAAAATTCAAGGCCATACTTCTTGGTACTTTTTCTTTGTTCTCATAGGTACTTTTTTGATTTTACTATAATAATGGACCTAAAGATTCCAAAAAACCGAAGAATTTCAAAACCGTGGTTTCGTTTTTTTTCGGTTTTGTGATAATTTTTAAATATTAATTGTTATAGAAACAAAATTAGTTGATAATATAGGAAAGGCTATACAAATTTAAAATTCAAACTTGACGGGTTATGGTTTAGTGAGTGCGAATTCAAAAGTGATAATCAATGGTACTATTTGTTTATTGCAATGATACTTTTTGAATATTTTATAATAATAAACCTAAAAATTTAAAATTAGGCACACATGATTCTGAATGAATTTGAATTCACAAAAGGTGACTTTAGTGGTAACTTTATTTTACATTTTCTATAATAATGGACCCAGAAATATGAAATTAGACATTTACAATCAGATTCACAAAGGGAGACTTAATAGTACTATTTCACTCTTCTAATTGGGGTGGCGAAGCGCACCGGGCCAGCTAGTGTATTTATATATATATATATACGTCTTTACTCATGCAAAACTAAACAAATAAACAAAACAAGACTTGCACAATTGTATGTTGAAAAAAAAATAACAACAAAAAAAAAATAAACCAAACGCACTCAAATACATACAAATTATGCACGCGTGTGTTTGATTTGTAATTCTCATTTCATTCCACGTTGTAGAATGTTCTTATTGAGTGTTTGTGCTGTTTACGTATGATAGAGTTGCTCATATGAGAACTCATAAACAACTCTCTCTATTTTGTTAGAGAATAAGATTTACAAAGAAACAAAATAGAATTGGTGCCCAGCGGGAAAAATATGCAGTAAAGAGGCCTTCCTAAATGCCTCATATTGCAGACACAAGGACTTCTAGCCGCATGGCAAAATCATTTCAAATTTACACGGCGTGTCATTGCGAGCCAAGGCCTTGCGTACTCGCTGCTGTTAGAGGGCTGAGAGAAGGCCTATTTATGATGGGCTACTGGTAGCCCACAAGCAATTTATTGTTGAAAATTTGCAAAGAGATGCAGAGTATTTTATTTTTTGATATAGATTATTTTCATTTACTCACTTGTTATTTGAAGGGGATTCATAGGGCTTCTGGAATACCTTCTAAGAGCAGACAGAGTGGAATGAGTATCGGATCTTTTAGAATGAGTAAGTATGCCTTTTAGAAGGCCTACAAACTGAAGTTCTATCATTTTTTCCCGCTGGGTGAATATACTCAATGTGTATTACACAACTACATACATATATACACACAACTAAACATTTGTTTTCTTTTTATTATGCTATTATATATGTACATGATTTCATGAAACACTAACAAAATACATGGGTTTTTGGGTTTTTTGCTTATATCTCGGTCATTTGTGGACCAATTTTTTTTAAATAGCAACCAAGCTGGAAGAATACCGGAGATTTTGATGTATCAATCATGTTTGTAAGTTATTTAGGGGATTTGGAAAGTTGATTTCAACACACAGACGGACAGACGGACAGACGGAATATATATACTTTATGGGGTCGCAAATGAAAAATGTAGAAATTACAAATGGAATAACAAACTTATATATACCCTTGCCACTCATGGTGAAGGGTATAATTAAATTTTGCTCTAAGTACGTAATATCAATTTTTAAAAATTGATTTGGTTCTAATTTTAAAGTTTTTGTTTCGAGAGATGAAATCTTTTTTAAAATAGTTACAACTTTGCTTCCATATTTTAATCAATTCAAAAGATTACTTACTATACAGTAGGGTGGGTCAACATTTTTTTTTTTAAATTTTTTGAAAGGCTCAGCGATAAAAATGTGCCAAATGGTGTAGCTAATATTTATCTAAAAATTTTATTGCATTATTTTAAGTTTTACTGCCTCCGGATCGCGATTGAATTTTTGGAAAGAGTAAATTTTTTATATCACATTAATAACACATTTTTATGCGAAATAATATTAACTACCGATACCAATATAAAATTTTATCATTCAAATCCGGATTCTTACTGTTATATTTCAGCAGAACATATTACTTTTTTTATACAAATACCCTAAAAATCAAGTTTTCTACATATTTCGATAGATTAGGGGAAAATATTTATTTGGTTTTCATAATCTGAGAAGTGGAATAGTTGGAAGTGTCCCTTATTTTGGTGTTTTGTGTGATTTAAAAAATAATATATTGCCAACCTATGCAGATCTTATTAAATTTTATGAGTGGACCATACTTAGCATTAAATATGAGAGGGAAACTAAAAAAGACCCAACATATAAAGAAATAGAAGCCATCATTATTGGAAAACTGATATAAATATGGGAGAAATAGACAATACCTTCAGTATCTGTTAGACGAATGAAGGTTATGATACCAACATATCATTTAAAATGTAAAAATCTTTTAAAGTCTCACCCGAAAATTCTTAAAGAAAAGTTGGAAAAGATCCTTTGTGAAAGCAAGACTATGTTTGATATTTCGGCATGTAAGTGCAAAGATTTTCTGAAATGCACTTGCATTAAAAAAAAAAAATACCTGCAATAGAACGAATTTTGATAACATACCAGAGAACGGTTACACAAATGGCTATAAGTAGCCAGATACTTATATTGAGCAGTGCATCTGAATTGAATATGATCAGTCAGATTGTGAAGAAACAGAACAATTACAATTACTGCCATTAAAATATTTTTCTTGCGTAAGGGTGTATCACTAAATTTTTTAATTGTATATTCGTTTATTAGAAAAAAGATTTGTATGTTGCTTATGAATGAACTATCATTCAGACACCTGTTTCAACATATTGATGGTGGAACATCAAGACCACAAACATTTTTAGGAGAAATTGGCAAAGAACTTGAAAACTTTAAAAAAGGCCAATAGTGAAGTTTCAACCAATTCCCACGAACTTACCAGAGCTTTGCGTTGAAGGTATAAGTGCAGACCTTCATCTATATACTTCAGTTGAGAACAAACCTAATAACTCTTGCAATATATATTGTAAAGGTTTACGCTCCAGTGTGGTTTTCTATAAAAACTCTTCCCAGCTGTAAAGACGGGCCTCGACACCTTTTTGAACTAATCAAACTTAGCAGATATTTACCAACAACTTTGAAGGTTTGTCGGCCCAGTGATTCAAAGAAACAGTTATTTAGCACATCTCGAAAACTTATTAATTGTAATGTTGACATATCCCCAACAACATATTCGTGAATTAGCTGTCAATCGAATTTTTAAAAGTAGATTCACATTCGTCAAATAAATTATGGCTGTTTCAGATACCAACGATAAATTTTAATGCTACGTCATACTATGATCTTTTGAAATGGGATGAAAATATTACTGAATCACCTATATTAAAATCTGAAGATGAAAAAAATCGTCTTCTGTTTATTGAAGAAGGAAAAAAACGGAGGAATTGAGCTATTTCAGCCCCTGTCATACTCAAGCGGTAAAGAGAGCAGTCAAAGCAGAGTAAAGCGACATCAACTTTGTGCAACAAAACAACAAGAGAAAGATTCATCAAAGCTCATATAGAATCAAGAAAAGCAGCCAAACTTGGTCACATAAAAATATTTATAATTTGGCACATTTTTGTCACCGTGCCCATAAAAATATTTTAAAAAAATTTTTCTTCATACACGGGTGACCCACCCTACTGTACAGTTCTATAATAGTACAGGATTCACTTTCTAGTGCTAAATTCATGCATGAATTTATGCCTCTGACAAACCTTCATCCATATATTCTTCATCATCATTATAACAAATTCCCATGTAACTTTTCGACAAGCGTTTTGAAGAGGTATTTTTACCTTATTACTGATTGCCAAGAATATATTAATCCATCGTTTGCAGGCGGACTATACATTTGCAATCACAATTGTATAACTATACAATTTTTTTCTGTACAAAATATTAATGAATAAAAAATATATTTTCCAAATGAAAAACAATTTTTTTAACTGGACAAATTGTATTTTAGCTGCAAACTGGACAAGACACAAAAAACTTTACAGTAAAAAACAGAGAAGACTGTTAAACAAAATTAAAATTAAATAAAACAAAACTGTAAACAATATTGTCAAACAGTGAACATCGATATCACAGATTCTCTTCATAACTAATAACGAAATGTATTCACATACATTGTATGTGAAAACAAAATTCAAAACATAAAAACGGAATTTACAAAATTCAAGGTCATGATTAAACAGTTAAAGTAAAAAAAAACAGGTCAAAAAACGAAAGTACAAAATAATTCAAATATTAAAATAAATCAGTGAATCATATACAAAAATATGTGTCATCATTGCTGATGTCCTTAGAAGCCATTGCTCAAAAATATCTAACTCTATAGTAATCTTATTATTATGTAGTCATTAAATAAATAGATAAAAAATAAATAATGTGTCATCAGCCCCTATGGGGGCTGATGTATGGCCTTACAATAGAAATTCGGCAGTGTGAATGGATAGGGGTCGGTATTCAAGAGATACTTATATCTTGTCCAGTCCGTGGACTTCTCATTCTCATAGATGTCATTCATCAGGGCATTGTCATGAAGACCAAGATTCTCCACAAATTTCCTTTGGAGGTCGAAGGCATACCTGCACAAAGGTTTGACCCCCGACTGAGTATATATATACGAGTTGGAGTATCTCTTAGTCAAGGTCTGAAAATTTCTCCCAATGCATCTTCGTAATATTCCCCTCTCACATATTTCCAATTCCCTTGCGACCATAGGTGAAATAGAAAACCAGATTGGAAATGCATATATAAGGGCTGATCTGATGGCAACTTTGTACAGAAGGATCTTTGTGTGCTGGTGAATATATGGACTATTGAATAAACTGGAAAACATACCAGTTATACGTTTAGCTTTGGTAAGAAATATTCTTCCATGATTATTAAATTTTATCAGCTTATCAAAGTTGACGCCAAGGTACTTTATTCCAGATTTGAATGGAATTTCAACTCCGTTGAGAGAAAGATTCAGAAGTTTACTTTCTGGAACCACGTGATAAGGACATTTACCTGACGCATTTCTTAAGCAAATGGCCTCCGATTTTGCAGTATTTATTCTGACACCCCACATTCCATAATAATCATTGATTGTGTCAAGGTGAAGTTTTGCGTTATGTAATGCCTGTATTGGGGATGCATGGTGTGAATATATTAGGCAGTCATCCGCATATAAGATGGCCTTTGTGTTTCCTACACAGCACAGTGGTTTCCTTTATATGAACAAGCGGTCAATAATCAATATCTTCAAAACTAAAAAGGGTAGGGTCTTCAAAATTTATCACCTCATAGCATGCCCGAAGAACTTAAAGTCCGCAAATTTTTTAGAAAAAACATTAACAACTGTAGCCACAGTAGCCCTTTGATTTTTCAAGGGTTAATTGGCTTTTAGATTTGTTTTATGAATTTTTGAAATAAAATATTTCAGTATGAAAATTCGTTTGTTTTAAACAATTTTAGTTAATTTTTATTCCATTTTAATTCATTTGAATTATACACTGAAAAAAAAACTAAATTAAAAAGTTATACAAAGTTATATGCGCGATATTTTTCGGGTATGTTGCAATCTAAACTGTTTTATATGCTTATTTTTCGCTTCAGCATCTTCCTCCGACAATTCACCTATTGACACTACTACATGCTTGCTTACCTCAGCTCCATGGATCAGATTTTTATGTACGGATGCAAAAATAAGACGGCGCACAGAGGGATTTTGGTGTCAAAAAGTCAATTTTTCAAACACTTAATTTCAACAATCAAATGATGCAGTTTTGTAGAGAAATGTTTAAAGATGAAATGTACACTTATAGTTTTAAGAAAAAATTTATTTTATTTTTAAAAAAGTCCATGCTAGTAAAGTCCTCAAGGGTGTTAAGCAAAAATTTACTTACATTTTCACGCAATTCAGTGGTTTATATACCATTTACATTTAACATATTTGAAAAATATAACATTTCCACATCAATAAAAAAAATTATGGGGATACCATAAACAGTTAAAAAGATATGCCCAAATCTATAAGTCTCTAATAATTATTGTATTTTTGATTTTCCATGGAGAAAAAAAATGTAGCCCGACTTTCCCCCAAGCTCTTTTTTTAATAAAATGAAAGGTGGGAGTGTCTTGTTTCGATTAAAAAAAAATAATTGTTTTCGGAAGTTTTCGGGACAGGATGAAAACTAAAAATTTTTTGTCGAATAATAAACGAAATATCCAAAAAATTCTAATCTATGAATGAGTTTCGTGGGCGGTGGGCGTGACCGATTTTATTGAAATTCAGCATGAGTTCCTTTTTGGTTTCAATAAATGTATGTACCAAATTTCTAGACTTTTGCTTGGATATAAACAATTTTATGCGAAAAAATCAATTTGGATTGGGCGTGGACGATTTTGATAAAATTTCATTTTTTTCTTAACTTAGTCCATATAATTCTCTGTGCCAAATTTCAGCGCTCTACGACCACAGCTTATAATTTTTGCAAAAAAAATGTATGAAGCCATCCCTCTGTGGGGCGAGTTAGTATATTAAAGATTACACGCCCATCCGCAAATTTCCGCAACTAACTTCAGCACTTTTATTATCTTAAGAATCTGATAAATACAATGAAAAAAACCCTACGGGGGAATATTGGGGGAACACATCTAAAACTTTAAGTAAACATAATGAAGTTATACAAAAAAGTAACAAATATATAGGTTAACTAAAACATTAATTTCACAAGAATTACAACACAAGTTAGTTTTATTATTTTCTAAAGATAAAATAAATACCTTTAACTTCAAAATTCATCGAAAATAATTTAATTTTGTAGACTACAGCCATTGCAAGACCGTTTTGAAGTGCACGTTTGCAAATCCAGCGTTCAGCTGCGCTTTGCAAATGAATATTTGCTCATGCTTTTAATTTTATTTTTAAAAAGTCCCGTTAGATTTCCAGCAAAAACCGGTTTGCCATTTAAAAGATTGGATATCTAAGAGACAATTTTTATGCATTTTGTCTAAATATTTTGTCATCGTTTTATTTATTTTTGGCCTATGGGCGGATCCACTGTGCACAGTGAGAAAAATCGTTTAGAAAAAGATTAAACAAGTATGGTGCTAGTACATTCCCTTGGGGTACACCGCTTTTTATATTGTCAAAACCAGAAGTTGAATCGTTGATTTGTACACAAAACCTGCGATTTGTGAAATAACTTTCAAACATCTTCACAAGGAAAGGATCAACATCAAGCTCAATTAGTTTGTCGAGAATTCCCGCATGCCAAGCTGAATCAAAGGCTTTTTCAATGTCTAGGGAAATGGCGACGGTACATATCCTTTCTCTCAGGTTTTGGATGACATCATTGTGGAATTTCAAAAGAGCATGTTGTGTAGAATAATGTTTTTTAAACCCAAATTGGAATGTTGACACAGGGCCAATCACAAAACCATTTTCGAGTTTATTCTTGAGAATGTGTTCAAATACTTTTCCGATATTTGACAGCAGTGATATTGGACGAAAGTCTGCAGGGTTGTGACTGTTCTCCTTCTTCTTTATTGGCAAAATCTTAGCTGATTTCCATGCTGTAGGAAAATAATAATTGTTAAGGCAATTGTTAAATGTTATGGTTAATAATTTTAACGAAGTGTCAGGGAGCTTTTTTAATATAAAATTGGAGATTCCATCGATGCCGTAAGATTTTTTGTTATGTACTTTCTTTACAATTTGTTTAACTTCATCAAGATTGGTGAAATGGTAAGTGTCAGGATTTAATGAGTTTGAGGTTATGTCAAAAGAATAAATATATTTTTTTTTGTATCATTATTTATTTATTGTATCTTCATTATTTAATGAACTAACAATAAGTGGTTCAAATCTTATATCTAATAACACTATGGAACAAATGAAGACTTTTGGAAAAACACAAGTGACACGTTTAGAATGCATTGATATGTTCTCAAGAGTTGTTCAACTTTACCGTAGCTACAAATTTGCTAAACATTGTTAGTGAAAAATTAGGAGGCCCTGGAAATTATTCTAAAAAAAGTAAAAAAAAATGTTTCTTCCTATATTTTTTCAACAAAAGTGCACGAAAAAGCTGTTTTTTTGGGAAAACAATTTTAACAAAATTGATTTGGCAGATTCTTAGCTGATGACACCTTTTTTAGAGGCCCCACTGATTTTCAGAAACTTTAGGGGCCCATAAAAAAAATCGGTCACCAAAATGGACAAACTGAATATAGGGTTTTACTACCCTTTGGTAGTAGAGTCGAACCTATACAGTCATGAATGTGTTTTTTTCACTGTTGCACTGTGTAATTATTATTTAATTAGTCCAGCCAGTGCCGGACGAAAAAATTTTGTATTCATGGTTGTTTTGGTTAAATTGGCATTCTTCCTTCTAGATTAGGTCTGCTGTGTCCCTCCTTCTTAATCGAGTTTGGGTGAGATTTCAGTTTTTACAATGGGCACGTTTAGATCTTTGTGTATATTCGCGTTTTTGATATACCAGGGGGCAACTGTGATCATTCTTAGAAACTTGTTTGGCGTCTTTGGATCTTTTCTACATTTGACGCTGAGACCGTGTCCCATAACTGTATGCCATAACACCATATCGGTTTTATTATCAACCGAGGTATTTCACTTCCGATTGTTGAATTATTGTTTGGTTATTGATATGAATAGGGGGGGATGATTCTTTACGCAATGTAAATGTTATGTGTGTACATTTTTGCTCGTTGACTTTAATTTTCCATTGTTTTAACCATTTTTCTAATTCAAATATGTGGTTTTGTAAGTAACGAGACGCTTCTTGAGGGTTTTCATGAATGCTTAGAATAGCAGTATCATCAGCAAATGTTGATGTATGAGTGCGATTGTTAGTTGGCATATCAGACGAATATATCAAATATAAAAAAGGTCCCAGGATACTGCCTTGGGGGACTCCAGCTTCAATGGGTTGTGCAGTACTTAAAAAGTTTCCCTCTTTAACCTTAAATGTTCGACCAGTTAAATAGCTTTCCCACAGCTTATGTGTTTGCGGGTAAATTTTGACTCAATTTGTGTATTAATCCAGCATACCATACCTTATCAAACGCTTGAGAGATGTCGATGAAGAGTGCGGAACAGTATTTCTTTTCTTCAAACGCTTTTCTCACCATATTTACAAGTCTATGGGTTTGTTCGATAGTACTGTGTTTTCTTCTAAATCCAAATTGATGATTCGGAATACAAATGTTTTCAGTTAACATCGGGTACAACTTGTTCATAAGTATCTTCTCAAATAGCTTTGATATATTAGACAATAGGCTGTATGATTCTACAAAAGTAGAATCATTCAGACCGGCTTGGGTATCGTGGTAACCAGTGAAACCTTCCATTCTGGAGGATAATATTCAAGTCGTAAAATAGCATTAAAATTAAAAAGAATTATTTTTATTGCTATCCGGGGTAGCTCCATAAGCATCTTGTTGCTGATCTTGTCCATACCAGGCGATTTCTTGGTATTAGGGTTTTTAATTTCCCGGCCTTTTTTGATTCCCGGGAATCGGGAAATTTTTTTCTACATTCCCGGGTACCCGGCGATTCCCGAAATATATAATGATACTGTAAATTAGTAATATTGAGGGGTAATTTTTTTTTTTTACGTTTATTTATTTATCGAATCTGCCTTACTTAGGCCTGACAATAAGTAATAAAATCTTATAACTAAAATTAAAACTAAATGCTCTCTGACGGGAGCGTTGATGTTCATATGGGCCACATCTTAGCGGGGTGGTAGATCGGCGCTACGAAGCCTTGATCTTGTTTGGGTCTGTGTGAGATGTCTTGCAAGCGGGTTCGGGTGGTTCCACAATTTCATGATGTATTTCTCACGGACATTCTTGAATTCATCTTTAACTAACGGTACTTGTAGGTCTCTATGGATGTACTCATTTCTTATGTACCAAGGTGCACCTGTCATTATCCTAAGAATTCTCGATTGGGCCCTCTGTATAAGTTCAATACTGGAATTACTGGCCGTTCCCCACAATTGGATTCCATATGTCCAGATTGGTTTTAAAACACATTTATACAGGATGACTTTATAGTCAAGGCTTAATTTTGATTGGTGATTGAGTAACCAGTGAAGGCTAGAGGCTCTTAACTTCATGTGAAGTCTCTTGGCTTCTATATGACGACGCCAAGTAAGTCATCTATCCAAGTGAATACCAAGGTAACAGTATCTGTCTGTGGAATGTTTATGTTATTTAGTGTGATAGGTGGACAGTCACCCCTTCTGAGAGTAAATGTGATGTGTTTACTTTTGAGTTCATTTACTCGTATTCTCCAGTTATTCAACCATATCTCCACGAGTCTCAGATAATTGGCCAATTTCGTAGATGCTACCTGCGGATCTGCATGTGAGCTAAGTATTGCCGTATCATTAGCGAATGTTGATATGGTAAGTTTATCACACACAGGCAAGTCAGAAGTATATATCAAATAAAGTGTTGGTCCGAGAACACTTCCCTGTGGAACACCAGCTTTAATTTCATAATTTCCTGTTACATAATCGCAATATTTCACTCTAAAAACTCGGTCCGATATGTATGACTCCAGCAATCGATGCGTACTTGATGGCAGTAGACACTTAATTTTGTGAATTAACCGATGTCCAAAAAGATAGCACAGCAGTATTTTTTATTTTCAAAAGATTTTCTGATCTCTCCAGTCAATCGATTAACTTGTTCAATGGTTCCATGTTGTTCACGAAAACCAAATTGATGAACTGGGATAATATTTTGGTTATTTAAGTATGGAGTAATTTTACATTGCAATACTTTCTCAAATAACTTTGATATGTATGGCAGTAGACTTATAGGTCTCGTGAACAGGAGGATTTTCCAGTACAAAATCATTGTTGGGTGGATTTGGCTCAAATACACTACGTAGGTGCTCGGCAAAAATTAATGCTTTGTCCTTATCATTTCTTGCCCAATTACCGTCAGATTTTCTCAACGGAGTTTTTCCCTCTACCGGTGGTTTGATGTTACGTATGGCTTTCCAAAGAGAAAAGTTCGTATGTTTAGTATTCGTCAAACTCTCAATGTATCTTTCGTTTCTGCGATCCTCTTCTAAACAAAGGGCTCTCTTCAGTCTTCTAGTAGCGATGGACAGCCTCTGCTTTGCAGCAGGTGATCTATTTTGTTGCCATTCTCTTCTAAGCTTTCTCTTTTCGAGAAGCAATCGTTCAATATCTGAATTGGAAATATGCATTTTTGGCTTTCTAGAGATCTCGATCCTTGAATGATCCAGAGCCGAAATAATTAATGACGTGAAGTCATTGACGCATTCGTTTATCTCTCCCTCACACTGTATATTTGGATTTGTGTGGATATGGCTACTGATAAACTTTTTGTATTTAAGCCAATTTGTTTTGTAAAACGGAATATTTTCAGGAGATTTCGGTATATTTTTCCCATAATAGGTGACTATTACGGGTGAATGGTCGGAAGATAAATCAAAAGATATTTCCGTAGATATTGAATTTCGATTTACATTTCTGGATATGGCAAAGTCTATAAGGTCAGGAATTTTCTTAAGATCAGTAGGCCAGTATGTTGGTTGGCCAGGGGATATGACATCCAGGCAATTTTTACTGTCAACTAGGGCTTTGTAGAGCTGTCTTCCTCTAGGGTTAATTAGCCGTGAACCCCAGTATGTGTGTTTCGCATTGTAATCACCACATGCCAGGAAACGATCTCCTAGAGTTTCAAAGAATTCTTCAAATTTGTCCTTAGTCATCGAAAATCGTGGGGGGCAATATATGGAACTCACTGTAAGATTTCCAAATGAACATTCCAGTCGTATGGAAGTTGCTTGCATATATTCTTTTGAAAATTCATCTAGGACATAATGTTTTAAACGGCTTTTAATCAAGATACCAGTACCACCATGAGCTTTTCCGTCGGGATGATTTGTGTTATGGAATGAAAATCCTGGAATATTAAAGTTGTATCTATTTGTAAGGTGTGTCTCAGAAATTAACACCACATCGACGTCTTTACTCATCATAAAATTATAAACCTCAGATTTATGTTGGTTCAAACCATTTGCATTCCAAAAACAAACTTTCAAGAAACTCATTTTTTGATAGGAGGATTTGAAGCATTTGGTTCTGCGCTCTCAAAAGTTCTTGTATTGTGTTTTGCATGGTAGACATTATGGTAGTCATGTTTTCATTAAGAGAGGTAATATTTTGTGTAAGCGCTTGTAACAGGTTTTCTAACCCTCCCGTATTTTGGGGTATATTAGGCTGCTTATTTTCTGACTTCAAAACACCAGCGTAAGAGTTGGTTCCAGATTTAGCCATGTTTAATTGTGTGAAATTTGCATTCATTGTCGTAGAGTTCTTATTTTCATTATTACGGGCCACTGAATTTACTGATGTAGGAAAATCTATGTTACCCGCAGATGGAACAAAAAAGTCATCTCTCTTTGGTTGACGCCTCTCTCTCAATCTTTTTAATAATTCTTTGTACAATAATTTCTCGTATGTCCAAACTCTTGACAGTTACCACACTGGACGGGTCGATTTCGCTTGAGAGGTTCCTCAATAGTTATTCTACGATTCAGAAAATAACGAAGAGAGTATATTGGGTGAGTTTCATTCCCTTTTAATTTTTTATCATCTGGATCTAACTCTACTCTAAACATTGGTTGAGGAGTTTTGTCTCTGTTAAATATATTTATTACTACTTTCGTTTTATAGCCCAATTCTTCCAGGGCCTCCTTGATTTCGTTAGGTTCTACACTGGACTCTATACCCTTTATGACCACTATAAGGCCCTTACTACTTTTCAGCTGATATGTGTAGAAATTCTTCTTGCCGTCGTTTAAGTATTGAGAGATTTTTCTATAATCCTCCTCAGTGTATATGACTATTTTCGTTTCATGCACACCACCCTTTCTTATTGGGACGATGTGGAAATTATTTTTTCCAACAAGATCAATTAATATTTTTACCAAATTATTAGAACTAGGTTCCCGAAGGAAAATTCACAAATAGAATAAAATACGTCCGACTCAAATAGTTTCAAAATTAACAATCATAAAATTTTATTTAAGGAAAAATAATTATTAAAATAAAAATCAAAAGTTACTAAACAAATTTAAAAAGTTAAGAACAAAGTATAAAATTTAAATATGTGTTACAGTAAGTGCCACAATATTACAGCCAAATTTCATATGAAAACTTAGTGTTATAATCTATATATATAAAAGAGTAACGTGACTGACTGACTGATTCATTCATCATCGCACAGCCCAAACCGCTAAAGCTAGAAACTTGTAATTCGGGTTATGCGTTGCTTTTGCAATATGTAGATCCACTAAGAAGGGTTTTTGGAAATTCGGTCGTTAAGGGGGACAAATGGGGCAAAAACGGGTAAAACCTGTACCTCTATATCTCCAAAACAAATAAACTTAGATATAATATTTTAAATGCCTCCGCGTTTAATCAAAAAAAGAGGCGACAAGTGTCTAGTACTTTTTTGAAATTCGAAATTCAAGTGGCCATATGGGGTAAAAATAGTCCCCGTAGAACCCTCTGTTAACATGTATATCTCCTACATAAATAAACATAGAAATATTACATTAAATGCATCTGGCTCAGATCAATAAAAACTAGAAATCTTTTTGGTACTTTTTTGAAATTCGAATTCCTAAGGCCTAAAAATTGTATTCTTTTTTGGTACTTCTTTATCAAAATGTATTTTCTCACTGAAAATTCCATGAACTATTATTTTCAAATACTACGTATTACTGATAATTAATAGGTACTTTTTTGAAAATTATTTCTTCACGAGGGACAAAAAAGGGCCAAAAAACGGGGTAAAAACGGAGATTTGATATTATTTATTCAATTTAAAAATAAAAAAAAGATAAAATATTCTTACAACCACACAAAAAAGAACCCACAACATGCTATTCGGAACTCAAATACAAAGGGGTAAAAAGGGCCAAATTTCAGTACACTTATATTGGTACTTTTTTGAAATTCATTTCTACTATTCTATTCAATTTTAAGTAGTTTTATTTTATTTTTTTTCAATAAAATTTTCTTGCCTCCACTGAGATTCGAACCCATGTAGTTCGGCTACAGTTCAGTAGTCTAAACCCTTAGCCTACACCAGATTGTTTATTTTCATGTTTAGAATACTAATTTTATTTTAAAATATATAGTTTTTTACCCTATTCACCATTAGTTGAATTCTAATGTTGTTGAAAATTCCAATAGTACACACACAAACCTTAACCTTTTTTGTAAAAATTATTATTTTCACCTTATTCAATAAATTTAAAATTTATTCAACATAAAGTGCTTATATGAAATGTATATGGGAATTTATGAGGGAAAATATTAATAACAGTGTTGTAATGCTATTTGAAATGTTACAATAGTTTTATTTGATTTCATTTAATAACAATTTCAGTAAATTAAGGTCCTCATTTTATAAAACAAAACGTTTGAAAGCGTAAAACTTGAATATTTTCCATAGAATTTTATTTTAACGTTTGTTGTTTCGTTTTATAAAATTAGACCCAAAAAATAAAAATGTAAAGCACTATGTGTATCTATGAGTAAATCATTATTCATACTCTATTTATCAAAAGTTTATAAAATCAACTTATATCTCTCTCAAATGTACACACAAAAAAATAATCGAGGCTATATTAACTAAATAGTTAATTTCTTTTTATATGAAAATTAAAAATTAAGTTTTATTATCTATGCTAATAGGTAATTCAAACAATACACTTTACCTAAAAACTATGTTAATATAACTATTGGAATTAGTTATATGATGTTTGGTATCTTTTTCGATGTTGTTTTTGTTTATTTTATTGTCAATTGAAAATATTTTTGGTGCAAAAGGGTATGTATGAAATTATCTAAAATTTTAGTTATATTAACTAAGAAACTTTGTAAATGTCATTCTACCCTTGCGCTTAGTTAAATTTATACTCTATTCTTAGGAAATATAACCTATGGATGTTTTTGTGTGTAGTATTAGAAACTTTTTATAAATTTAAAAAACATAATTATCGCACTATGTGCGGCATTTTCTAATGAACTACTGAACACAACTATTGGGTGTATGACTTAAAAATGATGAATTTACAATAGATGGCGTATCTTTTTTTGGTTTTAATAACTTATATCTCACTCAAATTTAGTATAAGAAACTTTTTATAAATTTAAAAAAACATAATTTACACACTATGTGTATCTATGATTAAAACCATATTCATATTCAATTTATCAAAAGATTATAAAACAAATTTAGGGTCTCATTTTATAAAACGCAACGACAAACGTTAAACAAATTTTGTATGGAAAAAAATTCAAGTTTAAAACCTTATTCCCAGTATTTTTCATACAAATTGCCTACGTTTCTGAACGCTTCGTTTTATAAAATGAGGACCTTAGTATTATAAATTTTTTTTTATAAATTTAAAAAAAAACATTTTTTTAGCTAATAACAAATAAATTTTATGCAATCCCTAAATAATTTTTGGCTTAAATAAAATCGTTTATTCACACAAACATTTATTTAAATAATTTTTATTTCGATGAATAGACAACACTATTTACATATAACCTTCAACTCATTTGAAAAAATATTTGTGTGTTGTGTAATAATAAGTGCTCAAATTTTAAACAAAAAATTTTATAAATTCAATTAAAAGAAAAAATTCTACGTTAATTAGAAATGAAATTTTTTTTTATTTCATATATACATACATACAATTTAAGACAAAAATTGTTTGCTAAATTCCACGTGGTTGTTAATTATTTTTTCAAATATTTCCACAAATATGTATGCATGAGGACTGTTTTAACACACAAGTGTGTTTTATTCGACTGTGTCAATTCATACATATTCACCACGAACACATAAAATTTTTGTACAACTTGACCAAAAAATTTTTTTTTTAAATAGACATATTTTCTCACATTTATATCATTATATTTTTATTATTATAAAATATTCGGGCCAAATTTCGTATTTTTAGTTCCATTAGTTTCGGTCATATCATGTTATTAACAGCGGATGTTCGCTGAGGTGGGTCAACGTATTTCCACATATCTTTGTTCATATATGTTTTACCGATTTTTCCAAACATTTTTCAGAAACTAGAAACATTAATAATAAATTTCATACCCTTAGAGGTCCTTTTATTTTGGCTCTATCGCACTTAAAATTCAGTTGATGAAAAAAATTCAAGTATTTGTCTTAAATTGGTGGCCACCACTGTATATTAATCACCATTAAGTTTTATTTCGTTTTTATCGTGTAAATTATATACATATGTATGTATATGTACATTAGGGTGGGTCGATTGTTTTCACGAAAAATCATATAGCAGAAACGCATTCTATGGAAAATTCTAAGAAATTTTCCCCAAGAAACAATAGGTCTAAAATCAAATCCTATCTTACGCATTACGACTTTAATCAAAAAAAAAACTATTAAAAAAATATATATACTGAAATACATATCATTGAATAAAAGTCGAAATGCGCAAGATAGGATTTCATTTTAGACCTATGGTTTCTTGAGGAAACTTTCTTAGAATTTTCCGTAGATTGCGTTTCTGCTATACGATTTTTTACTTTTTTATCGCCCATACAATTCGACCCGGCCTAATGTACATACATTCTCACCACAATGTTTAAAATTTTAACAATTGGGGGATTCAAATGATCTGCTATTAGGTCATATTGTCATAATGTCCTAATATATGATAGTTTAAAAAATGTTTGTTGTGTTTCAAACAATAAGACTTTTTGAAATATGTTTATTGTTTTGTAATAAAATAATACTTTTTTTTGAAGCACAACAATTTGTTTAAACTATCATAATATATTAGTACAATCAGACCGTTGGAATCCCCAAATATGTTGAAAGTGTGTTTAAAAAATATTTTTACTGAAATTTGATGTCAACTATAGTGTATATGACTTAAAAATGTGGGATTTGCAATAGGTGGCGTATTTTTTGAACGCGTTTTTTGTTTTTAATAACTTATATATCACTCTGAAGGGTATATATCTGTCATTCATCCTCGCTTAGTTATTGAACAATATATTGTAAACAACAAAGTTTTTTTTGTCGAATTTTGTGCCAATAAAGCGTTATATGCGGAAAGTTTTGCTTTACTTCTTTCATTTGAAAAAAGTGCTGCAGAAGTACACCTATAGATCACCAAAGCTTATGGTGAACGTGTTCCATCGGTTTCAACGTGCAAGAGATGATTTGTGCATGTTCAGAAGTGGTGATTTTGAAACGGAAGACAAAAGGGAGAACCAAACAATTTGAAGACCAAGATTTGGAGGCATTAATCCGTGAATGTTGTTGTCAAACTCAACAAGAGCTTGCAAAATCATTGGGAGATATAAAATTTGGTACGGGAAAAATCAATAATATTAGTCGAAACGACTAACAGTGGGCATGCAAGGTGAAAAATAACTTGGGACTTCCGATTTAATAACTACAGTTAAATAAATGGTTGATGATTTTAGCAACAATAAAAATATAGCTGATAATGTCAACTCACCTCACGTTTAAACTTAACCCTTTATAGCCCACGATCTTAAAATTGTGTGCAATTTTTAAATAAGATGCATTTAGGTGAATAGTAAAATAATTAATTTTTAAAAGATTTTAAAAATGTATCCTTATTTATTAAGGAGTGTGCCATTTCTGTAACATTGAGTTAAAAGTTAAAAATAAATTATGTGATATGAAACTATTTGAAGCTATTATTTTGTTAGTTGTAGCATAATAATTCGCCACATTTTTCACAAATAGTTTGTGAATCGCCAGTACATTTTGGAAATTTGAAGTGTATTCGTTTTTCTACCCAAAACGGCCAGTGTCCTACTTGATCCAGGCGTAGGCTTGCCTTTATGTTTTGTAATATTTCGATATATTTTTTTGTCTTCACATAAAATTTCCGACCAATCTTACAATGAGTTTCACTCACTTCAAGTCGGAAATCTGCAGAAGACATATTTTTATGAATGATATTTTTACTTTCCTTACTATCCGGTATAGCAGCCAAGAATTTGCCGTTGTCAGATCTAATAGGTGGTAAAACATTCGTTCATCTTTTGCATCTTATATGTATTTCATATAGCGATTGTTTTCTCCAACAATGTATGGGCCACTACGTTCTCAGCTCCTGTTTCGGGTTCGATATTATAACCCGAAACTCCACTAAGGACATACATCTTATAACCCCACTTATAACGTTTATTTGGGTTGTATCTTTTCAAGTCATTTCAAGCTTTAGTTGAACAAATCTTCTCATCAACACAAAGGTATTCCTCCATTGGAATCCTACTAAAAGTAACGTTTAGTGTCTCTATAATAGGCCTAATTTTATAAAGTGTATCTACATTTGGAGCATTGCGTGGAGGCAAATGGAAATTATCGTTGAAATGAAAGAATTGTCAAATTTTTTTCAAATTTTTGTTTCGGCATTATTTCTTGGATCGGTTTGCCAATAGTTGAATTCCAATGACTGGTTACCCTTGCAGTTAGTGACATCATAAAAACTAGTCCAATAAACTTCACAATGGCAGTATCAGTTACATGAAAAGACTGAATCGAATTTTGTTGCATTGGATATAGATTTGTTTGATCAGCGATTGAAGTCATAAGTTCATTCGGAAAAAAATATAGAATGAAATTTATTGGTGTGTCCAATCCAGATCCAATGTAATATTGTTTGCTCTTTGTTAACGATAAAATTCTTTTTTTCCATGTTAATTCTCTTCTCTTTTGCTTTGTTGAATGTGGAAGGGGATACGAAGGATCAGGAATTGTTTCATTTCTTTCATTATCACTGATTGAATTTATTTCAACTTCGAAGTTATTTTCAAATCCTTCAAAGGGTAATTGAAAATCTGGGTCATCAACACTGTCAGCATCCTCATCCAATCCATTTTCAATACCTTGTTGACATAATATGATAATTATTTAATCTTCCCGTAACGATCGCAACGCCATTATTGGATAATTTGATATAATAAACCATCAACACGTACATAATTTTTTGCAATAAAAATTACCGTTTTTACTCAATGTAACAGAAATGTTACAAACAAACAAAATCACTTTTGCCGTATAAAAAATATAAAACTAATCGTTTATTTACCTAAAGGTCTACAAAAAAATAATTTAACTATTCGGCACTTTTTGTATAATTTTTAAAAATCAAAATTAGCGTAATCTTGGGATTTTATCTTTTTAGAAAACTTAAATTAAAAATGACGTTACACAAAAGCGTTGCCATCTGCAAAGTTTTACCACACATAAGTTTGTTTATTGATATGATACAAATATGTTACACTAGTTTAAATGAAATATATATGTTTATTATGTATTTTATGGCGACTTTTGTGGTATGTTACAGAAATGTCACATGGGGCTATAAAGGGTTAATTGTGTTGTGAAATGCACAATTGAGTCTATGTATATCAAAACTAAAAGATAAATGATCTGGATGATTGTTATCTCTGTTAATATTATACTAGAATAAACCACATACATGTTGCTCAATAAAACTAAAATACATTTTTTATGATTTTATACAAAAAAGTATAATTTTTACTCGACCAAATCATTACTGTATGCCAGGTATGATTCGAACAATTATGGTAAAATATATTATTTTGATATAAATATAGATTTCTGGATTTTACATTTTCTAGAGATTTTTTGAATTTGTGAAATTAAAGGTAGTTGATCTACTGATTCCCCTAAGGCTAAATCTTATTTTTTGTGTAGTCTTATTCTTTATTTATCTGTCAGTGAAAATATATTTGTGTTACCTCTCATTTGATCTCAGCTACGTATTTTTCTACAAATCTGACGTTAATGGATTAAAGAAAATACATTTTGAACATACAGAAATGAATATTCAAATTTCTTCAAATGGCGATATTTAAATAAAATAAAAATTTCAATATTTACTGATTAAATTTAGATGAATCTATTGATTTTTATACGAATCCGCCGACTATACATTTATTACTTATAATTTTAGATAATCATATATTGAAAAATGGAACAAGAGTATTTAAATATGAGTGGTGCACAATTGCCCATAGTGTTGTTCCGATTAACAAAGATGGAGCATGTCTTTTTGGATCTATATCATATATTCTGTATGATACACAAGTATTTGCTCAAGAAATTCGAGACGAAATTGTTAGACATGTGGTAGATAATTGGGAAGAATTTCAAGTTATGACGCACAATAACGACGGAGACAATTATACAACTACTTCAAACTACATTCAGGAGATGTCACTAACATCTACATATGGTAGTTTGTGTGAACTGGTTGCTGCAACACAGTTATATCCTGTTTGCATTGAAGTTTATCATAATGGTGAACTTTATGTTAGACATGGAAATAATTCCAACCCGGTTAAAAGATTGAGGTTTACAGGAAATTTATCAGGGGGCCATTTTGATGTATATATTCCCAGTGAATTACAAGTGGCTAAGCGAAAACGCCGCACAGGATTTACCGAAAATGTTAGAAGGAAACAATTAAATAATGCTGCAAAGAAATATGCAAAGAAAAATCCCGAAGTTAATAGAACAGCTGCTACTTCTTATCAAGAAAAACATCCGGAAATACATAGAGACGCGGTGGCAAACTACCAAGAAAAACATCCAGAGCAACATAGAGTAGCTGTTGCAAGATATCAGCAAAATAATCCAGAGCAACATAGACTAGCCGTGGCATACCATCAGGAAAAAAATCCAGATAAACACAGAACAGCTGTTGCATCATACCAAGATAAACATCCGGAAAGTCACAGAAAAGCTGTGGCAAACTATCAAGAGAAACATCCTGAAAATCATAGAGCAGCGGTGGCTTCTTACCAACAAAACAACGCATTTATTCACAGAACGAGCCAAGCACATTATAGAGAACGGCAGCCACTGCCATGGAGAGTTAAAGGTAATTCAGCTATGGAATACAATCCTGATATAAACTATGAAAATGACTCAGCAAGACCACAATTGAAAATGTTCCTGATCAATCAAAATCTTTTGAAGTGATTATAAATGCTGATAAAAAACCAACTGGGTCGCATTTAGGCCGTTTCAATGCGCCTACATGTAGCGAAGTGGCACTGGTAATTGTTGGGCAGCAATTTAAAAAAAGAGACATTATTATTAGAAGCCACAATAACAAATTACATAGAATAAGCGAACTTCATCGGTCTTACGATGCTTTACAATATCCGTTTATGTTCTGTCGCGGTGAAGATGGTTACTCTATAAATATAGCTTTACGAGATCCAAATACATAAGTTCCTATCTCTAAGAAGACAGTATCTGCTGCAAGCTACTATGCATATCGTTTGATGATTAGATCTGATGAATGTGATTATATTTTCCGTTACCGTTCCCTCTTTAGTCAATTTTTGGTTGACATGTATGCAAAAATTTAAACTGAGAGATTAAAATACATAAGAAATAATCAAAAAGAACTGAGATCGGAAAGCTATGTTCATTTAAGAGATGCTGTAGGAAGACAAGACACTAATGCAGCAGAAATTGGACGAAGAGTGGTTCTTCCATCAACTTTTACAGGTGGCCCACGCTATATGCATGAAAAAATACAAGATGCTATGACATACGTTCGCCATTATGGTCGGCCCGACTTATTTATTACATTCACTTGCAATCCCAAATGGAAAGACATTGTAGATGCACTTTTACCGTCACAAAAACCTCATGATCGCCACGATATTATAGCAAGAGTGTTTCATCTTAAAGTAAGAAGTTAATGGCCCTTTTAACCAAAGGTAACATTTTTGGAAAAATACGATGCTTTATATATTCGGTGGAATGGCAAAAGCGGGGACTACCTCATGTTCACATATTAGTATGGTTGGAGAGTCGAATTGTATCAAATATGATAGACAATTTTGTTTACGCCGAAATGTCAAATGCTGAAAAAGATCATCTTTTACATGAAGTAGTTAAAGGAAATATGATTCATGGACCCTGTGGTGCATTTAACAAAAATTCACCATGCATGAAGGAAGGCAAATGCAGCAAACAATATCCCCGAGCACTTATCAATGATACTCAAACAGGAGAAGATGGATATCCAAAGGAGGTTGGTTTTGGCTGGAGGTTTTACAACCAATATTAAAGAAATGGTGATTGACAATCGTTGGGTAGTTCCATATAACCCAGTTTTGTTACGTATTGTTGGTGCACATATTAATGTAGAAATATGCAACTCTGTTAAGTCCATAAAATATATTTGCAAGTACGTCAATAAGGATAGTGATCAAGCTGCTTTTGCTATAGAGTGAAAAGGATGAAATAATAGTGTATGAATCTGGTCGGTATATTAGTTCCTCTGAAGCTGTTTGGAGATTTTTTGCTTTCCCAATTCATGAGAGATATCCCCCTGTATATCATTTAGCCGTTCATCTGGAAAATGGTCAACGAGTATATTTCAACACAAATAATTTAATGCACCAAGTTGAAAATGCTCCTCAAACTACACTTTTATCATTTTTTGAATTATGCAAAATTGACGATTTTGCTAAAACGTTGCTCTATGCAGAAGTGTCTTCATATTACGTTTTAAAAAACCGCAAATTCGAAAGAAGAAAAAGGGGAAAATGTATAGACGGGTGGGATAATATCAAAAGAGACGATGTGTTGGGAAGAGTGTTTACAATCCATCCAAACAATACCGAGTGCTTCTACCTTAGAATGCTTTTGCATGTGGTTAAAGGTCCAACTTCATTTTTAGACTTAAAAACAGTAAATGGTGTAGAATATCCTACATTTCATTCTGCATGTTTGGCTTTAGGATTGCTGGAAGATGTAAACACTTTGACAATACACTTAAAGAAGCAGGTTTGAGTAATCATCCTGCTAAACTCCGTGATCTTTTCGCAATTATGTTGCTATGTAAACTTTTAAACAGAACTCTGTTAACTCAACTGGTTTGTGTCTAGGGTTATAAATTTCGAAATTTAACTTCAGACACATTATTAAATTAGTATATCTTTATCTATCTACTATTAATATTTGCAATTATTATTATGAATTTTCAATTACGCAAGCAGTTTTGAGATTTTTTAATACTTCAAAATATCATGGACTACAAACAATTTGTAATGTGTATTTACTTTACACAATAATTAAAATTTCTATAATAAACATTTTAAAATAATTTATGTAGTAGTTTTGTTATTTCCACATTTTTTCGCTAACGAAGTGTTGGGAGGAGTGTTTACAATCCATCCAAACAATACCGAGTGCTTCTACCTTAGAATGCTTTTGCATGTGGTTAAAGGTCCAACTTAATTTTTAGACTTAAAAACAGTAAATGGTGTAGAATATCCTATATTTCATTCTGCATGTTTGGCTTTAGGATTGCTGGAAGATGATAAACACTTTGACAATACACTTGAAGAAGCGGGTTTGAGTGATCATCTTGCTAAACTCCGTGATCTTTTCGCAATTATGTTGCTATGTAAACTTTTAAACAGAACTCTGTTAACTCAACTGGTTTGTGTCTAGGGTTATAAATTTCGAAATTTAACTTCACACACATTATTAAATTAGTATATCTTTATCTATCTACTATTAATATTTGCAATTATTATTATGGATTGAGATTTTTTAATACTTCAAAATATCATGGACTACAAACAATTTGTAATGTGTATTTACTTTACACAATAATTAAAATTTCTATAATAAACATTTTAAAATAATTTATGTAGTAGTTTTGTTATTTCCACATTTTTTTCGCTAACGAAGTAGCGGGTTGCATGCTAGTCATTATATAACAGAGCTTCGTGTTAATTAATTAATTATCTTAATCCGTAATTAAAAAATGTTTGCCTTTCATTCCATAAATCCATTTCCAAAATCTAATTCTTTTGTTTAAATTGAATTAATTTTGAAGTTAATTAACAGAATTTATTCAAACTTTGAATGATTAAATTTTTGTTAATTCAAATCTACTACAAATTGAGTTAAATTTATTTTTCTTCATTCAGTTTTGTTTTGATTTTAATCATTTACAAAATCCATACAGATTATAAAAAAATAAATTTTACGTAAGGTTTTTTTTTAACCCTATACCATGACCGCTATGTGTATTTCCACAATTTTCATTTGCGACCCCATAAAAAATATAAATAGGGATATAACCCAAGCACCACGGGATGGCAAATGTTGTGTTATATACGATAACATTTTTTTCGGGTCATTTTGGAATAAGAACCTCACCCACAAAACCGATTTTTTAAATTCAAAATTTTCTCAAATTTGTATTACTTTTTTTTATTTTTTTATAGTAAAACAGCAGATTCTTTCCCGTTACCGTAAATTTTAAGTATAGATTTGATCCAGGTTGATATATTTATAAAAAAAACAAAACAATTTGAGATTTTCTAAACTTTACCGCGTATTGTGGGTGAACGTTTTTGACAACCGCGAAAAAGTAATACCATTTTTTTAAATAACTTTCAGTGGTCTATTCGGCCATTTTGATATCTGCAAAACATTTAAAAAAGTTGTAGCCCGGAATAAAAACCCTACTTGTGATTTAAATCAACAATAACATTTTCGATCTCTCGAATTTCAAAACGTAGGGGTACGGCTGCTCCGTATATCGATGAAATCACTAAGTTCCGATCAAAATCATCAAGACAGATTGTAGTAGCTTGAAGATAATCTTCGCAAAAATCACACATTAAGTAGTGTTTGATTAGAGCTTTTATTAAAATTGCCGAGCCTCCTCATGCTCTACCTCTGGGATCTTTGGTGTCATATATTACATATCCATTTATTCGAAATGAACTTCTGGACGTCAAATGAGTTTCAGAAACCAGCATTACATCAATTTGTTGGTTTCTTAAAAAATATTCGAGTTCGTTTTTGTGTTGGCGTATGCCGTTTGCATTCCAAAAACATATTCTTAGGCAGTTCATGGTCTGTTAAGCACAGCCTGCAATAACATTGATTGCATCTTAAGCATTTCTTGCATCAAGTTACTCATTGAGTTTGTAAAGTTATTTACCGATTGCACAAGAGTTTCTATTGTAGATTCTAGTCGGGTAAAATTGAAAATTGGCGTTTGCTCTCTTACCTCTGGGTTCACATTTTCGTTTTGGAGTTGACGGACTTGCGTCTGAGTTTGTTTGTTTTTAAGTACATTTGCATGTTACTTTCTTGTCATATGTCTGTTGCAACAGGGGGTAGTAAAAATTGATGTTATTTAATGGCTGAGCGGGGAAAATCTTTAGTTTCTGGCTTTTTGATTTTTTAACAATTGAGTAGACAGGATAAGCACTGTAGTTTGCTGTGTGGTTACCTCCGCCATTGCTGCATTTTTTTTATTTTAGGATCATCTTT
This sequence comes from Calliphora vicina, assembly GCF_958450345.1. Classification (NCBI taxonomy): domain Eukaryota; kingdom Metazoa; phylum Arthropoda; class Insecta; order Diptera; family Calliphoridae; genus Calliphora; species Calliphora vicina. Next base: position 95,377,914 of record NC_088783.1, on the reverse strand, counting down.
GTATTTGTTACATTGGGATGCAACTCCCCGCAAATAACACATACTGGTGGCAATTTGCAATATGCCTTCGTGTGGCAATTCATACATTGGACGGGCCCAAATCGTTTGCGTGGTTCTTCTACCGTAATTTTACGATGCAATAAGTAGTTCAGGTTATATATGGGATGTGTTTCATTTTTTTCAGGTTTATGTCACCGGGTTCAAGTTCAACACGGAAGAGTGGTTGGAGTTTTTTTTTCGCGATTTCTAATATTTATCACATTTTTTTTGTCTTAAAGCCTTTATCTTCTAAGCTTTGCTTTCTTTCGAGTGGTTCAAGATTACAGTCAATGCCCTTTATTACAACTTGTAGACCCTTGCTTCCTTTCAGCTGATTCAGCCGAGTAAATAATACAGCACAACATAGAAGTTTGGAATTGATCATACTATTTTAACAAAAAAACTTTGTTTAGCGTCGAAAAATAATAAAAACGTAAATTGTTAAGGTACAAAGTGATCTTTATGTGCTATTTAAAGTGATTAGATACGTTCAGAATGCATTGATATATTCTCAAAAGTTGTTCAACTTTTCCGTAGCTACAACTTTGCTAAATATTGTTAGTGAAAAATTAGGAGACCCTGGAAGTTATTCTAAAAAAAAGTAAAAAAAAAATTTTTCTTCCTATATTTTTTCAACAAAAGTGCACGAAAAAGCTATTTTTTGGAAAAAAATTTCAACAAAATTTATTTGGCGGACTCTTAGCTATATTATTGGCATATAAAGTTAAGCCGTATCACAATGACTGAATTAGCTGTTAACCAAAAACTGATGACACCTTTTTGAGAGGCCCCACTGATTTTCAGAAACTTTGGGGGCCCATAAAAAAAATCGGTCACCAAAATGGACAAACTGAGTATAGGGTTTTACTACCCTTTGGTAGTGTTTGGTTTGGATATGATAACTACAGAAACTAGTTCATCACTCAAAAAGTTACAGTGCGGAATAAATGGCTTCTTAACTGCTATGTCAGTTTAAGAGATTTCCACTCAAAATTGGGATCCGATAATAGTTTTTATTTGTATACAGTGACTACACTCTCAGACAGTTACACTTTGGGAACAAAGTATTAAGGATAAGACTGTCTTATCTTTATGGAAAGATTTGGACATGTTTTTAACCGAAAGAATTCAAACTTTAGATTGCATTCGCGATCTGACATGTTCCGAAACTGACAGGAAAGGAATGAACGGAAGGTAAATGCTCATGTTTCAAATACAAGTTCATCGAATACTTGTGTTTTATGTAATATCCAGGGTCATTTATTACGTTTTTGTCATCAGTTTAAAAGAATGTCTGTTTCTGAGAGATTTGCTACAGTCAAAAGGTTTCACTGTTGCGTTAATAGGCTCGCGAGGACACACGAAGTTAAGGATTGTAGGAGTGAACATAGTTGTTTTATTTGTAATAGGAGACACCATTCCCTACTTCATCGTGAAACGGTATATAAAAATTCTGCACCATCGTCACCAGCTAATAATTCTGCACCATCGTTCCCAGCTAATAATACAACATCGATACCAGTTGTTCGATCGACTGAATTGACATCACAGGGGTCAACTACTTCTGCCGCCGCTCTATCTAATGTGAATTGCCAAGCCTTTCATATATCACAAAATTCGTCAGTGTTATTGGGAACTGCTATGGTTTCCATTATTTGCAATGATACCACGTATCCGGAAAGGGCCTTTATCGACCCAGCTTCAGAAGCATCTTTCATTTCGGAACATTTGCGAAATCAACTGCGACTTCCGTCACATTCTACGAATGTAACGATTTCCGGTGTTCATGATGAAGCCTCTACAACTTCGAGAAATATTTGTACTATTCGTGTTGGTTCTCCTTTAGATAGAAGTATTGATTTGGAGACTTCTGTTATCGTTTTACCTTCAATATCTGGTAATTTGCCTTCTTTTAATTGTCCTTCGGATATAATAAGTGAATTACCTAATTTGCAATTGGCAGATAGTAAATTTTATCAAAGCAGGGCAGTTGATATTCTACTATGAGCTGATTTATACCCGCATCTAATACTTGGCGAAGTTCAGAAAAATATAATTGGAAATTTAATGGCTCAGATGACTGTATTTGGTGGGGTTCTGACGGGACCTATTGATGTTTCGCGAAACAAGTCTGTTAATGTTTTTTCAACAACGGTCACCTTTTCCGAGAAGGATAATTTGAACAGAAATCGTAATCGTAAACATAAACATAAGGCATTCATTCATCAATTTTGTAAAAGATGAAAAGAAGAATATTTAGTGAATTTGCATAAAGGATATAAGTGGCAAGATCCACAAAAGGATATTGCTATAAATGATCTAGTCGTCATCAGAAATGAGCAATTACCGGCAACTGCGAGGAAGTTAGGCATTGTTGATGGTCGAGTTCGCGTCGCGGATGTTCGCACATCAAATGGTGTCGTTTATCTACCTATAACTAAAATTGTTGTTTTGTATGCTTAATTCACTTATCACGTTTATATCAATTTTCTTTTACTAACCTTTCTTTTTGCTAGCAAATGGACGCTGCTACTAAACCTATGGATGTTGCTACCAACTTGTTTGATGATGGTCTTTTGGACTACGATGATGCGATGGATGTATCAATATATTTTTACCCTACTTTTTATTTAAAATAATTAGGCATATTAGTTTGGGTTACACTTTTCCATTTTTCTTCCACATCAAAACATTGTAATACCAAATAACAAAACCATTATATAAAAATTATATTTTTTTCCATTTTTATTTAAAATAATCAGGTATTTTAGTTTGGATTACACTCTTCCATTTCTCTTCCTCAACAAAACCTTCTAATACATTAAAAGATTTAAATACATTAGTCGGCACGTTACTCCTCATCTCATCTTCGAAGTACATCTATTGATGAAGAAACGTGCTCCAATGTAGGTATCGTCTTATTGACGTCAGCCAATACTTCACCGGGCGGTTCTTCTTCATCGTTATCTGACTCTATAAATGTAAAATTAATGTACATCACACATAGAGATGCTAATCGGGACTGATTTTTGAAAATCCCGGGGTTCGGGATTTGGTAAAGAATCCCGAAATCCCGACCCGTGGTTTCGGGATTTTCGGGAAATCAAAAATCCCGAAAATTATAAGATACGTACATAATTATGTTTTTACAATTGAAAGTAAATTTTTTATTTAGCAATTCATTTTTTCAAGAAAAATCGTATATCAGAAACGCATTTTAAGAAATTTTCCCCAACTTTCCTCAAGAAACCATAGGTTTAAAATCAAATCCTATCTTGCGCATTTCGTCTTTTATCCAATGATATTTCAATATATATTTTTTTTATTTTAATAGTTTATTGGATAAAAGTCGAAATGCGCAAGATAGGATTTTGATTTTAGTCCTATGGTTTCTTGTGGAAACTTTCTTATAATTTTCCGCAGATTTCGTTTCTGCTATACGATTTTTTACTTTTTGATCGTCCATACAAATCGACCCAGCCTAATGTACATACGAATTTTATTTCCGACATATGCTGCTGCCGAAAAACATCTTTCACATTTGCAAACCAACGGTCACCCTTTCCGAGAAGGATAATTTGAACAGAAATCGTAAACATAAACATAAGGCATTCATTCATCAATTTTGTAAAAGATGAAAAGAATATTTAGTGAATTTGCATAAAGGATATAAGTGGCAAGATCCACAAAAAGATATTGCTATAAATGATCTAGTCGTCATCAGAAATGAGCAATTACCGGCAACTGCGAGGAAGTTAGGCATTGTTGATGGTCGAGTTCGCTGTCGCGGATGTTCGCACATCAAATGGTGTCGTTTATCTACCTATAACTAAAATTGTTGTTTTGTATGCTTAATTCACTTATCACGTTTATATCAATTTTCTTTTACTAACCTTTCTTTTTACTAGAAAATGGACGCTGCTACTAAACCTATGGATGTTGCTGCCAACTTATTTGATGATGGTCTTTTGGACTACGATGATTCGATGGATGTATCAATACCTCAACGATTCCGAACATCGAATCAATAAAAGTAGCAACGCTAGATAACACAAAGCCTGTGCCAGCTCCGTCCATTTCGGAAGCAAACGTCACATCTGTGATTGATAGCAATACGCCAACTATAATAGTTGAAGTGGAACCAACCATTGTTCCACCTCCAAACCATCCCGCTGTAGAACAGGTGGAAGCTTCGGGCTCGAATTCGACCGGTCAAGGTTCTTTGAACAATCGAATAAATCGCAAATGTCCCATTTGCAATAAGAACCATCCTCTTCGATTTTTCTACAAATACAGGGATATGAGAATGGAACGCAAGCTACACACTGTAGCGTTTCATAGACTTTGTTCTCGCTGTTTGTCAAGTGAACATACAATTCAAAACTGCAAGAGTATTGCCTCCTGCAAATATTGCAAAAAGAATCATAACTCTTTACTCCATACTCATACCACCTCGAAGACTCAAAGGCGACCGATTTCCCATTTAAATCAGATCCCAATACGTCAGGAGGTTTCATTTTCGCCGACTTTGCAAGTCAAGCTATGTTTGGAAAAATCTAAAGTTGTATTACGTTCTGTTTTAGACTTATGTTGTCAAAACAGCTACATATGTGCTGAAATGATAGCCAAACTTCACTTACCAGTGATTAAGATTGATGATAATGAGTACTGTAGGGTGGAAATCGAGTCACTTCATGACTCATCTCAACGCCTCTATATAACGGCTAAAGTTCAGAAAATTAACCGCATCAAGACTCCTCCAGTATCAGTGCCAGTGCCAATGTAGCGTTAGTCTTGGGACCTGAAGTTGCTCCGCTTATTTTAAAAGTGAAAATACATACGAGCCCTGGGCTTCCACTTGCTCAATACACCATTTTTGGATGGATTATTTCGGGATTATCCCCATGTTAATTTAAGTAACGATCTATTTGATCGCAACAGGAGTCCTTAATGGCTCAAAATTTAATAAAACAACAGGAGTCCTTAATGACATTTATTTAAAAAAAAAAAATATATATAAATACATTTATTACAGTCCACAGGAGTCCTTAATGGCTCAATCGTCGAATTTATTTCAACAGGAATCCTTAATGGCTCAAATTAGTTATTATTTAATTACAACACTCTTATGTGTTGCAAGGTGGCCGGCAATGTTTAAGTACAAATCTATTATTTTCGGTATTTTTTTTTTTCTAAGTGTAAATCCTATTGGTTTACTACTTTAGTTTACACCATTGTTGGAAAACTATTTTCAACGAGTAAACCGTTAACGGTATTTAAACTTTTTTTGTCACCAACTACTTAGAAATAAGTTTATGCTTTTTTCGTCTTTTGGAAGCCTTTTATTGAACTTCGTGCTTTGTATATTGAAAAAGGTAAAATTTGATTATTAATAAAAGAAAGAGATTCTGCTCTTTTATTTTGAATTTTTAACCATTTAATAATTCTTGTGTTTTTATTGATTTGGAACGGATATACGCCGAAACAGATGATAAAGGCATTAGTATTGGGATTCTTGATAGCCATTGCTCCAACTTTACAGCTGAAGCCTCAGCAATATATACAGCAGCCGTAAATGCTTCTCAACTCTCATCAAAAGTTGTCATAAGCACCGACAGCCTTTCGGTTATCAAGGCTATAAAAAATACTTTGTATGATTCTCCGTTGATTACTCAAATTAAAAACATTTGCATTAAAAACACCAACAAAATAATATTGTTATGGATCCCCTCTCACGTCGGTATTCCAGGCAACGAATATACAGATAAAGAAGCCGCTGAAGCGTGTCAGAAAAATGTGACAAACCTAATTTTACGAATGAGAATTGGACACACCAAACAACCCATAAATACCTACTGGATAGAACCATGCCCCCAATATGCTCCACATGTAATACCCAACTCAACGTAAAACACATACTCGACGATTGCCCATCCTTCGACAGCAATAGAGTAAAAATATTTGGATCACAACAACCAACTGAATGTCTAAAAAACTTGTCAGAACACGACATTAAACAAATTTATAAATTCATCTCTGAAATTGGACTCTCTTATAATATTTAAAGTATTCTATACCAATAATATCATTTTCTTTAAAATATACCTATAATAGTCAAATCGGAGTCGAAAGCCTTAGCCGCTAGTACTTTTTAAAACTCTTTTAATTACTTAATTGTATTACTGTAATTAATAGTCATAAATAAATAAAATAAATATTTCTCAAAATATGTTAATTTTGTTCCTACATTTCTTGTTGGCCTGGCGATTTTTTAATACTTTAACATTTTTAACCAATTTTTGTCTTTTATATCTCATTAGAACGACAATTACGTACACATTTCGATTCTTTTAAATTAAACTGCAAAAGTAATTACTTAAAAGCAAAATTTTTTAAAAAAAAACTGCAAAAAATTAATTTTTCCCCTTGTAAATGCACCTCAACACTAAATCGAAAGTCGGCACGGGTTGCCCTTCTTAGAACAAGCTAAAAAAATTGTTGGTGGTATTTTAGGTCATTATGAAAGTTTTCAGGGGGTAGCGTTTCAACATTTCAAAAAATTTAATTCTAAGGGACACTAATATAGATATATAAAAAATATATCTCTATTGCACCTATCATTTTATAAAACGTTTCAATAATTTTCTTGGGTTATGTAATACATAAATGCAAATTAATCTTTAATAACAGCTTCAAACCACATAAATATGAAAAATGTTCCGAATCAAATATCAAATTTGGTGACTTACCTATAAATTCCTTTTTCTTCATTTAAACCCGATGTCTCTGCTCTATAACACCGACTTACAGCAGCATATTTTATTGGTAACTCACATTCTTTAAAAATCTTGTTAGAAAAGAAACCAGCTATAGCCATTTCAGCAGTTCCAGACAAACATTTACCAGACTCTATTTTATATACCTAAAAATATGTCAACAAATTACAAAGTGAAAAATTAGTAGCATCAGCGTGAAAAAATATGTTTAACTCTATTACAACAAAGTATTCCCTTTTAAGTTAGTTTTATATTACTCATAGTTGGGGGTAGTTCACTGTTGATTGAAATAAGTATTACACTATCACTAATTAAATTTCCAAAAATTTAGTTTGCATTATTTTTCACTATCTTTAGTGATAATAGTTATTTCTTCACTAGCACTAAAAAAAAAGTGATAGTATTGTGATTTCAATAATTGATAATTGTTTTACTATCACTAAACATAGATATAGTGCAGAAACCTACACTACAAATAATTAATTAGTGTAACATTTTAACATACAATCAACAAAAAGCTGCATTAAACATGCTCTCACTAAATTTTAAAAAATTAGTGGTCATGAAATTATTGAAGCCAAATTCGAATAATAAAAATTTTAAATTTTTTTGGTTAGTCTTAAGTTTTGAATTAGTGGACAAAAATAAAGTTAAATCATTTTGAACTTAAAATTTAGTACAAAATTTGTAGTTGCACTCAAATTAGTGCAAAAAAAAGTTGCAATAAAATAATCAAATAATTTAATTTTGAGTGCAAAATTTTTTAACTCACTAATGTTTAGTGAGGCTGCTAATTTTTAACTCAGCACTAAAACAAAATGATTGCAATAATTTTGCACTATAACTATGTATTAGTGCATACTGCAACCCATCTATGATATTACTGTATAACTTACATTCTAAAAATTTTAATCGCGTAATACACGAATTTTAGAAGAGTTGACGGTTTTTAGAAGTATTTTTGAATTTAGCAAACAAGTACAGTCGAACTTCCCTATAATGAATCTTGACGGGACCAGAAAATCACTTCATTATATAGAAACTTCATTATATTTTTACCCCACTTTTTATTTAAAATAATTAGGCATATTAGTTTGGGTTACACTTTTCCATTTTTCTTCCACATCAAAACCTTGTAATACCAAATAACAAAACCATTATATAAAAATTATATTTTTTTCCATTTTTATTTAAAATAATCAGGTATTTTAGTTTGGATTACACTCTTCCATTTCTCTTCCTCAACAAAACCTTCTAATACATTAAAAGATTTAAATACATTAGTCGGCACGTTACTCCTCATCTCATCTTCGAAGTACATCTATTGATGAAGAAACGTGCTCCAATGTAGGTATCGTCTTATTGACGTCAGCCAATACTTCACCGGGCGGTTCTTCTTCATCGTTATCTGACTCTATAAATGTAAAATTAATGTACATCACACATAGAGATGCTAATCGGGACTGATTTTTGAAAATCCCGGGGTTCGGGATTTGGTAAAGAATCCCGAAATCCCGACCCGTGGTTTCGGGATTTTCGGGAAATCAAAAATCCCGAAAATTATAAGATACGTACATAATTATGTTTTTACAATTGAAAGTAAATTTTTTATTTAGCAATTCATTTTTCTAAGACACTAAAAAGCTGAAAATACTTGCATGAGTACATTATATAAAAAGAAATAACAATAAAGTATGTATTTTTTTTCACGAAAAATCGTATATCAGAAACGCATTTTAAGAAATTTTCCCCAACTTTCCTCAAGAAACCATAGGTTTAAAATCAAATCCTATCTTGCGCATTTCGTCTTTTATCCAATGATATTTCAATATATATTTTTTTATTTTAATAGTTTATTGGATAAAAGTCGAAATGCGCAAGATAGGATTTGATTTTAGTCCTATGGTTTCTTGAGGAAACTTTCTTATAATTTTCCGCAGATTTCTTTTCTGCTATACGATTTTTTACTTTTTGATCATCCATACAAATCGACACAGCCTAAGGTACATACCGGTAAAAAATAGTGTTTATTTTAAATAGCTTCTTAGGAATACTATTGCATCTATGTTTTCATTTGCAATTCTGGAACGAATTTTATTTCCGACATATGCTGCTGCCGAAAAACATCTTTCACATTTGAAAACCCGTTTGCAAATACTTATAACAAAACTGCAAGTATTTTACTCTTGTTCCTTCAGAAATAAAATGATATATTTCTTTTGCAAGTTGAAAATCTAGATTATAATTTGGTTTCGTTATTGTTATTTGGGTTTTTTACATTTATAAATAATATCTTTTAGCCTTTTAGCAATCGAAATATTTTATTTTGTTCGAGCTCCTCATCTAAGATAAAATCAATTTCGTTTGAAGAGGATTTAAATTTAGTTTTGTTAGATAACTTACAAAAAAATGTGTAGAATTGATTTTCTAGAGCCCCACTCAAGTAAAATCAAAAATATCGTTTTCCTTTATTAAATATGTTGTAGCAGGAGTTGAGCTTAACAACTTTGCTGAACATCACTTTGAGATATTCGGGCATGTAGAATGTCAAAATGCATGAAAAAGGCACACAAAAATTACATTTTCCCCTAATTATTTTTGAAACCCCGGGCTTCGGGATTTAGGAAATCCCGAAAACCGCGGGATTTTCGGGAACGGTATTCCCCGTTTAGCATCTCTACATGTTATATATCAATGGAAACTTTTATATAACATTTGACAATTCAAAAATTCATGGAATAGTTTTTTGAAAAATATGACAAAAATTGATTTTTATTGAGTTTTTCCAAAGATACAAATTTTTCAATTGAAATTAAATTTTTATTCATTCAGTTTAGGGTATTCATTTCAAAAAAATGGAAAAGTATACTCTGATTTTTTTACATTTTAAAAAACAAACACAAGAAAAAAATTCAAAAAAAAAGTTGTATTTTTTTGTGGAATTTTGTTCATGTTTTTGTTGTGTAAAAGTGTAAAAAAAATCAGAGTGTAATTTTCCCTTTTTTTGAAATGAATTACCAAAGTGTACCAAGTAGTCCGACTCTCTATTTTTTAAAATTACTCTCTCAAATATACGGGTACGGTATGAAATCAACACCCTTGTGAGAGAATTAAACACATCAAAAGTCTCGAAATTTTAGCTTTGATTTTCCGAATAAATATATACCGAACCACTTTATTACACCACTTCTACACAATATTTGGCGAATTTTTTAAATAGTTTGCATTATACTTTTATTTCCGAAACACGCTAATTTTGCTCAAATGAAAAACAATGTATTATACCCTACACCACCATAGTGGGGAGGGTATATTGGGTTAGTGCTGATGTTTGTAACATGCCTAAATATTGTCCACTTTCTGAGTCGATTTAACAGTCACTGGTAACGTTTTTAAAAAAATCACTGGTAACAAATGGAGAAAGTAACAGTTACATTTAATGTCGTTCTTTTACGTATTTGAACCAACTGTTAAATGTCATTATTTTATATTTTTAAACATTCACTGTTAACAAGAGTTATTGCATATTTTTAGGAGAATAATTTTATTTATACTTAAATGTATGAAAATCCGTTCCATAGCTATATCTTCAACACAGTGTATGAAATAAAATGTTAAGTAACATATCAGTTAAAATTTGTTGCATTTGCTTAATTCTGTTATTTTCCTATGTTTTTTTTAACAGACGTATTAAATCAGCAAATATTAGTTTTTGGTTAACATAAGAACAGATTTAAAAATGAAAATAATACATATATGTATTCTTCTTGTTATTTTGCTTAACTTAGACAAAACGTGATCACGGTCACTGTTTAAAAGAACAGTGATTTATAAATCACATTCACTGAGAACGACGTTCTTCAAAAATCACGGGATCGCTCATCTCTACTAGGCTCTGTATCAGAATTCTCAAAAAAATCTAAACAGGCCTCATATGTTGTTTTAAATTTCTCCCATAACACTTTTATTTCAGCCCTCTGAACCTCCATGGTATAAACATTATGAATGACCTCATTAAAATTTGCCTCAAAAGCAATAAGACCATTCGATGCTCTAATGAAACTATTAAGTGGAGTGACTGGCATTTTCCTTATGCAATTTTCGATAATATATAAAAATTAATTACAAAAATATAAAAAATTTAACAAAAATATATCCCGATATATAGGGTGACCAATACAATATAAGAAGAAGAATATATGTAAACAAATATTGGCACAAAAGAAAATGTAAGAAATATTAATTTGTATGCAATAATCTTCTTATCTATAAAATACAAAAAATGTTTCTACCTATGTCCGTTATAGACTCTGAGACCATACAACCGATTAGCTCCAAACTGGTATCATTGGAAAGGAAATTTTCTGAATAAGGTTTTAGACACCTAAAATACTACATTAGGTCCATATCTCTCCCTCATACTGTATATTCGGACTTGTGTGGATATGGCTACTGATGAACTTCCTGTATTTAAGCCAATTTGTCTTGTAAAACGGAATATTTTCAGGAGATTTTGGTATATTTTTCACATAATAGGTGACTATTACGTGTGAATGGTCGGAAGATAAATCAAAAGATATTTCCGTAGATATTTCCCCTGCTGTGGGTAGTCACCTTGAGTCATCGGGCACGGTGCAGGGGCTTAAGCATCCTAAGGATGTGATCTAATAAACTACCCTCCCCATACCTCACAGCGTCTGTCCACTATGTTAAGAGCGGCTGTTGGGTAAATGACCATATTCGGTCGCCTAGCGATCACGACCTCAACTGGTAGCGTCTGTTCCCTTTGTTAGGGCGGCTAAAAATTTCCTCTGTCTGCTTCTTTGATGTCGGTCCGGGACTGTGGTTGGGTTACCTAGGCAACATAACCGTACCATCTGGCGTTTGTTCCCTATGTTAAGGGCGGCTGGAGAGTACAATCTGGTTCTGTCAGTCCGAATGTTTTTGGTAAAAAACTCAAATCCAGGATGCGTGTGACTCACATTGAGCGGCATCCTGGTCTGCGTCTGACTCCTGTGGAGCGGCAGTGTCTTTTTTCTTACCTATGGTAGAGGTAAAAATGACTACAGACAGATGGCTGCTTCTGGAGGAGAAGATCTTGCGGGCACTAGTTGACGAACACGCATGCAGTGATGATGATGATTCCTTCACTGCATTCGACGGCTCCAAATGGTTAAAAGGTGTCAAGATCATCGGGTGTGGTAACGAGAAGGCTCTAGGCTTTCTCAGAAACTGTATCCGAGGAGTTGGCGAACTCTGGCCCAATGCAAGAATCGAAATCGTCCCACTGGATCAAGTACCTTTTCGTACGACGGTGAGAGTGTGGGTTCCACGCTAACACTTAGGACTGGACGATCGAACGAGGACGCTCGAGGGACAAAGGAGAAGGCAAGGATCACTGGATCAAAATCGGTTCAGAATCCCTCCGACTCCTGCGTTTTTCGCAAGGCGTCATTAAGTACGGGCTAAACCAACTACTGTTGATCTTGCCCGCGGTGAAGCATAGTGATGAACCCAAGCGGCCTGATAGTGGTACAGATTAATCTGCACCACTCCGAAGCAGCATCGGACGATTTGCTGCGCTTCATGGAGAAGGAAGCTATCCACGTGGCCTTAATTCAAGAACCCTGGCTTGTAGCCAGTAAAGTTCGAGGCGTCCGGTCACGAAACTATGTGCTCCTTTCTCCGACCCCTGAAGGTAAAGTAAGGAGCTGTATTTTGGTCAGGAAAGACATTAAGGTTTTCCTTCTATCTAATTACAGTTCTGGTGATTTAACGGTAGTTGCTCTAGAGCGACAAGGCAAAGTGGGTTGAATGGTACCCAAAGTGGCGATTAATTCATAGAAGCCGTAGTTTTAAAATATTCTATTTTTTTATTGATGAGTTATTATAAGCACATAAAAACAAAGCATTTTACAAAAAAACGTTTTAACCCTTTAAGCGCACTATTGTTTTTTGGAAAAAAAGACCTTTTTTCACAATTTATGCTGTAACTTTGGAATGGAAAGCCATAAATTATTGAATAAAATTGGAAATTAAAGCATACTTAATGTGCTATTAAAAAATCCAAAATATTTATTGTATGTATTTATATTAGTATAAATTTAATTTAAAATCCAATTTTTGTTTTACAATTTTTTTCAAAAAAGTCATAAAAGAGAATATTATAATTTTTTAGTACTGAATAATCATAAATCCATAAAAATACAGCACTTTAGAAAAAAAAAAGTTTAAAAATTTTTTTTTTTTGAACCCGTTAAATGGAAAGCGATAAATTAATGAATAAAATTGGAAATTAAAGCATACTTCATGCTACTAAAAAAATAAAATTTTAAATTTATTATATGTATTTATATTAGTATAAATTTAATTTAAAATCCAATTTTTGTTTTACACAAAATTTTATAAATGTACAAATTTTTTTAAAAAAGTCACAAAAGAGAATATTATAATTTTTTCGTAATGAATAATCATAAATACATAAAAACACAGCATTTAAAATAAAAAAAAAATTTTAACCCGTTAAGCGCATTATTGTTTTATTTGGAAAAAAAGACCTTAGTTCGCAATTTATGCTGTAACTTTGGAATGGAAAGCGATAAATTAATGAATTAAATTGGAAATAAAAGCATACTTAATATGCTATTAAAAAATTCAAAACATAAATTTATTATATGTATTTACATTAGCATAAATTTAATTTAAAATCTAATTTTTGTTTTTCACAAAATTTTATAAATGTACAAATTTTTTTTTAAAAAAAGCCACAAAAGACAATATTATAAATTTTTGTAATGAACAATAAATACAAATACATAACAACACAACTTTAAAAAAAATGTAAGAAAAAATGTTTTAACCTATTTTGTATCAGAATATGTTTTTTAGCAAGAGGAGTTCTTTCACTATAACTTAAATAAGTAAAAAACCTCAATAAACCCGCACGATTTTTTTTCTGTATATAGAAGCTGAAAGTTCATATTTTAAGAGCATTTAATGGAATTTACCCGATCTCGCCCTGATTTTTTTTAAACTCAATCTATATATCGAAAAAACCCCAATAATGGAGAACTTTAAAAAAAATCTTAAAAAATATTTTCAAAACATTTATCTAAACAAAAATTATTTATTTATGTTCTCAAATACCGGAAGTTGATGGTTCCATTTTAATATTTCTACTTTTAACAGATTTAACAAAAAATATAAGCTCTCGAAATATCACAATTTTCAATTTTAACCACAGCACGCAAAATTTGTAAAAATTATTTGACTTTGACCGCTCACTGCCAATAAAGTAAGTTACTCACAACTGTAATTTTAGCAGTTTGTGATGTATTATTTAATGCACTTTAACCCAATACCAAACATGACTGAAACAGATAAAGTTCAGCTTTTGAATTAATCGCCACTTTTGGTACATTTCAACCCTCTATGCAAGGGTTACAACCCTAATCATATTATCTGCGTACCTACCATACGACGAAGTAAATCCGCCCTCACATGCCGTACGCACACTTGTAGACTGGTGTAACACAAGGGGCCATGATCTCATCATAGGATGCGATGCTAATGCCCATCATACTCTGTGGGGGAGCTCGGATATAAATGACAGGGGTGAGTGCTTACTTCAATATCTTCTATCTACTAACCTAAGTGTTTGCAATAGGGGTAATGGACCAACGTTCTGCAATAGGATCAGGGAGCAGGTCATTGATATTAATTTGGTAGGGAACACTGACTCAGTTAGAATTCTTGATTGGAGAGTTTCACTCGAGTGCTCATTCTCCGATCACCACAGGATAGTTTTTACGATACAGCTTACACTGGATAAGGAAAACCACTTTAGAAATCCTAGGAAAACCGACTGGGTCAAATTCAGTAATCTTAGTGACACCATACCACCTCCAGCAATGGATGGACTAAATGGCACACGGGACTTGGACGACTCGGTATATTTTCTATCCAGGTCATTAAGGGAAGCCTACTATGCTTCGTGTAGGGAGCGGCAGGGACCTATTAAATTCCGGCAACCATGGTGGAATCCTAGACTTTACTGAAAGTAGTACCGAAACTTTGGAACTGCTTATGGAGACACACTTTCCGGGTTGCAGGGATGATGAAAATGAAGGCTCCATTGTTAGCGTGGAGAAAATTTCGTGGACGGTGTCATCTTTTATGCCCTATAAATCTCCAGGGCCAGATGGCATATTCCCAGCGTTACTCCAAAAATCGATTTTAACCATCATGTCATGTCTTAAATGATATTTAGGTACGGCCTGGAAACAGGATATATTCCTAAAGAATGAAGAGAGGTTACAGTGGTATTTATCCCCAAAGCGGGAAAGGTAAACCACAGTACAGCCAAGGACTATAGACCGATCAGTCTGTCATCGTTTTTATTGAAAACACTGGAAAGATTGGTCGATATCCATGTCAGGAACATCCTCTCTCCTGATAATTTAGGGCACAGCAGGCATACCTTAAAGGGAGGTCGGTGGAGACTACCTTGCATGACGTTGTCGGTAGAGGGGACACTTGACAAAAGGGAGTATGTTATGGCATCTTTCTTGGATATAGAGGGTGCGTTTAATAATGTCAACATATCCGCAATAGTTGATGCTTTGGGTGACTTAGGTGTTGATCAGCGGATATGAAATTAGACAGAAAATATGCTTAGGAGCAGGGTCATTAACTCTAATATGGGCATTGGTAAGACAAGGAAAGTTATGACAAGAGGCACACCACAAGGTGGTGTCATCTCTCCACTTCTGTGGAATCTCGTCGTAAATAAAATCCTTTTCAGGCTCAGCAGGTTAGGTACCAAAGTAGTCGCATATGCTGACGACGTTGTTCTTCTTATTCAAGGGAAGTTTCTTCCCACAATAAGTGAACTCATGGAATCAGCTCTCAGCGTTCTGCTATCATGGGCCAAGGAAAACGGTCTAGGTGTTAACTCTAGGTGTAGACACTAAGACTCACCTTTCTATTCTAAACAAGGTGCAAAGATTAGCATGTCTTGCAATTACTGGCTCTATGAATTCCACTCCTCAGGCCAGTCTAGAGACGATGCTAAATATAACTCCCCGTGATATATATATCAAATGCATTTCTGCTAAGTCTGCTCTACGACTTAAACAGTCGAGCGGACTGAAGCATGATCGTATTGGTCATGGCACTATCCTAAAAAAGATAGGCAGGCCAATCATAGGGCGGGAAACGGACTACATAATACCTACACCGAATTTTGACAGAACATTTAAGATCAGAATACCGACAAGGGATGATTGGGCCGCGAACTCTGTCCTAAGGGATGAAGTGGTCTCAATCTACACTAATGGTTCAAAGACAGAAAGAGGCACGGGCTCGGGAATCTTCTCAAATGAGCTGGACCTTTTGATGTCTATTCGATTACCCGATACCTGCACGGTTTTCCAGGCAGAGATTTATGCGATCGATACAGCCGCGAGAAGAATCCGGGAACTGAATCTCGAAAATTCGACTATACATATCTACTTGGACAGCCTTGCATCAATCAAGGCTCTTAACTCCAACGTGATCAGGTCGAAATGTCTTCTCAATTGTATCAAATCACTGGCACAACTGACACAACATCAGGTCGAGTTGATTTGGGTTCCAGGACACGAGGGCATCCGGGGAAATGAAGTATCTGATGAGTGCGCAACCAACGGTTCGTCCCTGGACGTATCTCTAGCGCAAAGGGATATTCACACTCCCCTGGTGACAGTATCGAAATTGATAGATGAATGGGCTTTGAGCGAGACGGATCTCAGGTGGTCAAATATCATCACTTGTAGAATATCCAGAATGCTCTGGCTCAATCTGACAGAGGATAGAACTAGGACTCTTTTGTCTCTTAGCAGGAATTCCATTAGGCTTCTTACGGGTATAATTACTGGGCACTGTATGATTGGACATATGTCGGAACGTATGGGCTACCCACGTTATAGCTGTTGTAGAAGTTGTTTAGATGAAGAGGAGGAGGAATCGGTACAGCACCTTCTATGTGAATGCCCAGCCTTACAAGAGTATAGACTACTACATCTTGGTAGAGCTCTTTTCCATTATCTGGACTGTCTCAGAGATGTGTCACTAGTAAATATGATCAGATTTATTAGAAGTACCGGTTGGTTCCCACGGGGACCACAGGAATCACTATTCTCACTTTATGTACGAATTTTCAGCATAAGGGAATAGTATTTCTAAGGGTACCACAATGGGCCATACGGCCTCCGAGTGAACTCGCTAAATTGCGAGCAACCCACGTAACCTAACCTCCGTAGATATTGAATTTCGATCTACATTTCTGGATATGGCAAAGTCTATAAGGTCAGAAATCTTCCTATGATCAGTAGGCCAGTATGTTGGTTAGCCAGGGGATACGACATCCAGGCAGGATATACGACAACGTGCAATTTTGGCATAAAAAATGTATGATGTTAACAAGCTCGATGACCAAATACAATTGAAAGTGGCTGGCGAAACAATAAAATACAAATCGATTGACACAGTAATGAACGAAGAACATGTCGTCAATTATCCTACTGAATTTTTTAATTCATTGGAACCAGCCGAAATGCTACCACGTGTATTAACATTGAAGGTTGGATTACCGACTTTTTCCGACACTATCGAGATGCAATATAAAACAGGTGTTTTCTAAAGGCCAGCAACGCGGACCGGGTTCAGATAGTTGTTATATATTTAAGGCACCGTTAACAGTTTACTCGCTAGAATCTAGTAAAATACTTCCAGCAAAGTGGCATAAAAAAGCAACAATAAATAGAAGCAACTAGATTCTTAAAAATAGTATAATACGTTTAATGTAGTTATTACCAAAACGATGCAACCTAAACAATCTGCTTATAACTTTTTTAATAAGTAAAACTGATTCAAAAAACAAAAAATTTCATTGTAAATGCTATACACAAATTAAAAATTCAACTATAGCCTTAAATTTCTCAACAACTGCTGAACCGATTTTAATTAAATTAGGAGAATCCATCTTAAATTTAATCGTATTATCAGATTTACAGTATCGGCCATAACTAAAGCACCCCCTCAGTGAATTTTGTTCATAT
Source organism: Calliphora vicina (assembly GCF_958450345.1). Classification (NCBI taxonomy): domain Eukaryota; kingdom Metazoa; phylum Arthropoda; class Insecta; order Diptera; family Calliphoridae; genus Calliphora; species Calliphora vicina. The sequence goes on along the minus strand of NC_088783.1, from coordinate 95,360,000 downwards.
TATATTTTCTTTTATAAAAACAATGTTTTAAATTTCGATTAAGTATTATTTTCAGTTGTTAATATGTTTATTATCGATAAACAAATACTTTTAAAGTTAATCTTTCCATAAGTGGTAACTTAAAATCAAAAAATATTTTAAGGTAGAAAATGAAACGGACAAAACTAAAGCACCCCTAACTAAAGCAAACACTAATTTTAAGTACTATTTTGTTGCAAATCCTTTGCATTGGATGACACAAGCACATCACTTAGGCATAGAAGATATTAAGTTTTTTATCTTGTCTTGCAATATTCCTTCCCAGGCTATTTTAACGGCTTGAAATAAATCGTGAAAATTTCCTATCCTTATTTCGGCAATTTTCACGTTTTATTTTCATATTAACAATATCCCTCAAGTTCTCAATAGGATTGATATTGGGGGATTGAGGAGTCCAATGAATAACTTGAATATTATTGCTCTGTAGCCAAGTCTTACAAATTTTTGAGGTGTGCTTAGGATCTTTATCCTGTTGGAAGCTCCCTTTAAGTGGCATCTCTTCACTGGCATAAGGCAAAATTACATCTTTCATTATATCACGGTACATAAAATGATCCATAATCTCATTAATTTTATGAATTGGCCCAATTCCTTGACCAGAAAATCAACCCCAGACCATTACATTGCCTCCTCCATGTTTAGTTGTTCATTTACAATACTTAGGATTCAGTCTTTCTCCTTTGGTCTGCGTACACGCCTTATTCCATCGGAACTTTTTAAGTTGTATTTGGATTCGTCAGTGAACAGTACTGTCTTCCATTTTTGTACAATCTAGTCGATCTGCGCTTTGGCAAACTCCAGTCTAGCTTTCTTGTTATTAGCTGATATAATGGGTTTTTTTGCTGGTCGTCAACTGAATAATCCGACTTCTACTACTCTTCAACGGATTGTTCTTTCGCTAACGCATAATCTTAAACATGTTCATACTTGACTAGATTATGCCGTAGGATCTTTTTGAATTGCTCTTTTGATCAAGGAATCATAATATCGTGTTTATTTTCGCGGACGTCCTCCAGAATGCACCGTTGATATGCGACCAGTCTGCAATAACTTTGAAATGAGCCTGAAAAAAACTGATCTGTTAATTGAATATTATTTACTCAATTCATGTCGTGATAAGCCCGTCTTCCAGTCTTCAATAACTTTAATGTTAAATTCACTGGAGTACTTTTTCCATGCCATTGTTTTTATTACAATAAACTGTATAAAACTTAAATTATACACACTACGCCTTTCTTTATTTTTATCTTCTGGAATTTTTAAGTCCATTCGTTGTCAGTCCGGTCAACTCACAATGCAAATATACAGTGGCGTAATCAAATTTTTAAACATCTTATAAGAGGGTGCTTTTGTTTTGCGTTTTGTGTTTTTATATGATTTATCATTTTAAATTAATTGTTCATAAAATTATCTTTTACTAAATGAATGTTATATGAACATTAACAATATAAGTTAATAAAATATATACAAATCAGAATTCAAAAAGCATTTTTTATCCAAAAAATTATGTTTTGAAAAAATCTATTGAGGGGGTGCCTTAGTTATGGCCAATACTGTATATACCGATTGAGAATTAGAACTCATGTCTCTAACTTTGTTATGGATTTTATTAGGTTTACCTTTGAAGATTTCATTAAATTAAGAATGCTCTTACTATTTCGTAAATCTATTATGACGAATTGTCCGTCATGTAACTTATATACAATTATTATACTGTTTCGAAATTGTACTTGAATTCAAATATAACGATTTTAACGGCTGATTTAAAAGTAGCAGAATGCTTTCAAATAGCAGTGCCCCTCAAACTGTAACATATCTGTGGGCATTATTAACATTGAATAAAAACTTTCAGTTGAACATTGATCGTAAGTTGGCAACGCTGTTTGCTGCGACCGTATATTCGAATTCGAATATTCAGTTAAAGAACATTGTAGAAAGTACACCACAGATGGCGTATGTATTAGAAAGCTCTAGACCCATGGTAGACGTTCATATTGTTGAGGTTACGATGATTTTCGTCAAACAACCCGAATGTGAACAAAAGAGCGTAAAAATAAACACAATTCATTCAGTTTCTTTATGTTGTTGTGGATATTTTATTTTTTACCCAAAAGAGCACACAAATTAAATGCCTCTTTTTGCGTACCACTGCTCTAGACAGTTAAAGAGCAATCTAGAGAGCAGATGGCAGTGTTATAAATAGTGGCAGAGGTTGCAGTCGTGAGTGAGTTTATCAGAAACGCTTTTCGAATAAACATCAACTGAGTGCTGTTTTTTCAAGTGAATTCGTGTGCATTGTGAAGTGTGTCTGTGTTTCTGTGAATTTATAAACGTGTATAAAAAAAACATTGAGTGACTATTTAATTCTGTTGTACATTTTAAATAAATAAAGAGTTGTTACAATTTTCAAACTACTAAACGGCTTTTATTTGCAATCAAAAGTATCCGGTTTATTTAAAGGAAATAAACCAGCGTTTTAAAAAGGTTAAAACGTAACAATACTTAAGTTAATTCTCTGCGAGTTAAGTTTTCCCTAATTAATTTGCCATTAAAAAACATAAGGTAGACATGTTATATATCAATGGAAATGGGACTTTGTGTATTTTTCAAACTTTTATATAACTTTTGACAATTCAAAAATTTATGGAATAGTTTTTTGAAAAATATGACAAAAATTGATTTTATTGAGTTTTTCCAAAGATTTTTTAAATAGTTTGCATTATACTTTTATTTCCGAAACACGCTAATTTTGCTCAAATGAAAAAAATGTATTATACCCTACACCACCATAGTGGGGAGGGTATATTGGGTTAGTGCTGATGTTTGTAACATCACCCACCTTATAGTATACCAATCTGCTCAGGATCACTTTCTGAGTCGATTTAACGATGTCCGTCCGTCTGCCCGTCCATGTAAACCATGTAATCAAATTACAGGTCGCAATTTGAAAGATAATTCGACAAAATTTGGTACAAGCTCTTAAATTGCCCCAAGGACGAAGACTATTGAATTTGGTTAGAATCGGTCCATTATTTATCTTAGCCCCCATACGATTGCCCTATCTGAAAATAGCTAAGCTCTCATAAATACCTTAGTTATATAGATATGCAAACCAAACTCCGCAAAAATAAGTTTTATATAAGTCAAACTCAACTCACCAAATTTTGTGATGATCGGTCCACAATTAGATATTGCTACCATATAGGCCCATTTTCGAAAATTTCTTTAACTAGCATAAATCTCTTAAAAATATTGGAATTCGTATAAAACTCAACACAAATAATTATACACAAATATATATATACAAAAGTCATGTCACTAAATTTTATAACGATCGGTCCACAATTAGTCATAGCTCCCATATAATGCCCACTTCAGAAAATCATTTTAAAGAATGTAGATTATTTTTAAGAAATCTACATTCATTAAAATGATTTTCGGAAGTTTCTATTCTAATAAAATTCAATACAAATAGGTTTCATATATACAGAAGTCATGCAACCTAATTTTATTGCGATTGGTCCATAATTAGATTGGGTATCATATGGTCGGGCTTGACCGATTATACTTTCTTACTTGTTTTTTATTAATTTTTGACACACAATTTTATTATTATAAAATTTAAATAAATTCAAATTTAAACATTTTTATAGAACTCTGTATGTCTGGTGAAAATTAAAAAGGAACCAACACATGTATATTTTTGTTACTAACACATGTTTAGAGTTAGGTACTTTTTCGCTAACACATGTTTAGAGTTAGGTACTGCTGTCAAAGAGTCGGACTACTTGGTATACTTTGTGAATAACTGTTATGTTTTCAGTAATTCAATATATTTATTCACTTATAAAACTATAGTGTACATCAAGAAAGCTAACTGTGTAGTAACGTATTTATTATAACTAGCAAAGAATACGAATAAGAGAATACAAAGTAAAGATAGGCTGACTTCCAAAATGTTAGTTGCTTTGTATTTGAACAAAGTATACTGTTTCATAATGCCGGCATACAAAATGCTTACTGTGTATTAGAGATGAGCGATCCCGTGATTTTTGAAGAACGTAGTTCTCAGTGAACGTGATTTATAAATCACTGTTCTTTTAAACAGTGACTGTGATCACGTTTTGTCTATGTTAAGCAAAATAACAATTATGTTACGAAGAATACATTATGTATTATTTTCATTCTTAAATCTGTTCTTATGTTAACCAAAAACTAATATTTGCTGATTTAAAAACGTCTGTTAAAAAAACATAGGAAAATAACAGAATTAAGCAAATGCAACAAAATGTTAAGAGAACTGATATGTTACTAATATTTTATTTTACTTATACACTGTGTTGGAGATATATTAATTTATGCGCCTAAAATATGCAGTAACTGTTGTTACCAGTGAATGTTGAAATATATAAAAGAACGACATTTAACAGTTTGTTGAAATACGTAAAAGAACGACATTAAAAGTACCTGTTACTTTCTCCATTTGTTACCAGTGATTTTTTAAAAACGTTACCAGTGAATGTTGAATAATATAAAAGAACGACATTTAACAGTATGTTGAAAAATGTGGAGTAACGATATTAAAAGTACCTGTTACTACAGTTGTTCCAGTGATTTTTCTAAAACGTTACCAGTGAATGTTGAAAAATATTAAGGAACGATATTTAACAGTATGTTGAAAATATGAAAGAACGACTTAAATGTACCTGTTACTTGCAATATTCAGTAACTGTTGTTACCAGTGATTTTTCAATCACAGTGATTAAATCACAGGTATGGAAATATCGCTCATCTCTACTGTGTATACTATTTCAAAATGCCGAAAATGAGTATTTTGAACGCAGTAAAAAAGCTATCACGCATCGGTTTTATAGTTGACGCTTCTTTGACAATTTTTTATTTACGCACACAAATAAAAAAGAAAAGAATATAGAAAATGGCCGACTCACAAATGGAAGTAATATTATTTTTTTTTTGGATAAAAAAAACTTAATATAAACTCCAAATAAATACTTTTATATATTTTTCAGTCACAAAAATGATAATTTGCATTATGTTCATTTCATATCGTAAATATAAACAAAGTATATAGTTGCATTGTTTAGGAAGTTTAAATATGTACATAATTAAAATACAGTAGGAGAACTGCATACAAACATTGCATTGATACATTTTGGAAGTCAGCCATAATGTGCCTTGGAGTTGCCAGATGGTTGACTTCGTAACTATTGTTAGGGTTATCGTAACAATAACCTTATAGATTTTGCCATTAAAAATAGAAAACTAAAAACAAATTTTGAAATTTGTAATCAGGAATCCCGCAATTCCCAAAAATGTTTTTTTTTAGTTTTTTCGCTATAATATCCATACATATAATATCGAAACCCTTTGCAAAATTATTAAAAACATATTTGGCCATCTAAACTGGGTTACTACATTTTGATATCAAGAATGCGATTTGAGAATTTTTGCCCTAAAGTTGAATTTTAGATAAAAAATAGTTTTTTGGATGGACCTGGACCCCTCAGTATCAACAATTTTAAAATTTGTTTTCATTTAAAATATTTATTGTAAAGTTAGCTTTTCAAAAAGTATAAATTCCTGGGATCTGGCAACGCTATGACTGAATAGTGCACATTTTTGTCTTAGCTTCAATTCTGAGAAAAAAATACTTATTTAACTCATAAAAGGAGAAAGAAAATATATATTTTTGGTGATATTTGTTAATATTATCTATTGGACAATATACATATTAAATTATTATTTGTCTGCATTTGCTATTGTGTACTGCAGAATATCTAACTGTTCTAGTTATTGCTGTTGTTGTTTTGTTGCTGCTGTTTGCAAATATGCCTGTCACCAAAGTCTATAAATGTGGCTTGTGTAATGAAGCGGTTGGAAAGTCCCAAGGTAGCATACAGTGTAGAGTCTGCAAACGATGGTTGCATCTAAAATGTGCTGATGTTACTGAGAAACATTTTGCCCTTTTTAAAGAAAAACCAAAATCCTTCTCATTTGCCTGTTCCGGTTGTGGTGATGATGATGTTGATGATTGCTCTCTTCGTGAAGACGTGAGGTCTATTAAAAGCAGCTTTGATGAATTTGTTAATGCATCCAAAAATGACAATACTGAATTTAAAAATACAATGGCTCAGGACTTATCTGATTTTAAAAATGAAATATCATCATGCATGAAGCAAATGAAGACAGACATTGTCGCCTGCAGCAAATTAATAAACAATATTGATGCATCAACTACTTCTAAAATGTCAGCCCTTGAAAAGGAAATTAATGTTTTGCATCATAGATTAAATCGTTCTGATATAGTTGTGAGTGGTTTGCCATCCGGACTTAATGATTTAACATCTGTGATAATTTCCTTATGTTCATTTTATAAAATTAATATTTCTGCTCATGATTTGAATCATGTATGTTACATGAACAACAAGAATCTTTTACTGGTCAAATTTAATCATGTTGGCATTCGTGACTCACTTATGAAGGAATATTTTAGAACTAAATCGCTTAGGCTAAAAGATATATTGGGTGGTGAAATTGAAAACCGGGTATACCTCAATGACCATTTTTCTCCAGCTGCATCTAACCTCAATTCTTTATGCCGAAAAATGTTACGTCAAAAAATAATATCAAGATTTAAAATTCTTAATATGGATAAACCTAAAGCTATGCTTACCTTACGTGATGGTAAGGAGGTAGTATATGATCTGGGAGAATGTGCGGATTTGCTTGATAATTATGTTGCAGTTCCTATTTGACATTTCTTTTTTAAATTATTTTTTTTGCTAATTAGATTTATCTACACACAATGCTATGAATTAATCTAGCCTTTTAATACAGTAGCCCAAGAAAGTCTACATACAGGAGAAATTATTATGTTACTTTAATTTAAAGCAGTTTTTTTATGAGATATATAATAATACATGTCTTATGTCGATTTTAGCAAAACAAAAATTCAAATAATGCCCAAAAGTTCACCGTTATTAAGAGTTATTGATTCTGAGTAAAATAACGAAAAATTTATTCTCGGTCACACCAACTTTTGGGTGGGCGGGGCTAGTAAGTTTCATAATATTTTGAACATAAAAGCCCAAAAAACCAAAAAAAAAAATCGTTATTTGACTCAAAATCAAAAAAAAAAATAATAACGGTGAAATTTTGGACGTGATAGGAAATGTTACTAAACCCGACTTAAGTGATGTTGTTTTAATTTTTTTAGTGTGAATTTATTTTTTTAACAAAGCTTTCAACGAAAGAAATTTAATTTGAATTCCTGTATGTAGACTTTATTGGGCTACTGTATGTCCTTTTCACTGAAACTAATATGCATCGATATTTAGAATTCAATATACTTATATACCAATACATATACAGATTTCTACTTATTGATTATTGATTTTGATTGATTGATTGATTGATTGATTCTATTTATTGATCTGGCATCACCATGAGTTAATGAATGTGATTTTGGTTAGCTAAGCAAATATAATTAATGTTTTAATTGTTTAATATTAAAATTCAAAGTAGATTGCTTTATAATAATTTTGTTACTATTAAAAGTGCATTGGTGAATTGAAGTTTATTTAATTTTGGTTAAATATCTATTAAATACTTAGTTGAAGAATACTTCGTTGTGTTGCTGTTTTGTTTGCTGGTGGCCATTTTTTGTATGCTGTTGCAATAATATATATTTGCAATTCTTGATTATTATTCACCATACAATTGATCCATAATGCCGGGAAAGAAGGAGTGTTTTTTGTGTACCAGCAACAAGAATGTTACAAAAACGCAAAGCAGTGTTGGATGTTACCTTTGTGGACGTTTTTTTCATATAAACTGTGTAAATGTGACAACTGATCAGAACAAATTATTTTGTCAAAACAGAAAAGTTTTCCACTACATTTGTGATTTTTGCAGCACAAATCCAAATGATAAAAGCTCAACTAATTTGTCCATGTCTTCTGGTGATATACAGCAAGAATTACACAATATATCCATGGATATTGGAATGCAGTTTGAGGAGCACAATCGCATTTTTGCATCGCAGCTCTTGAACAAAAAATGATTGAGTTGTTTGATAAATTTCGTGCAGAACAACAGGTGAAGTTTGATAAACTTAGCAATGAGCGATTTATTGGTAATATGATTACCCAGGATAGTGCAGCAATTTATAAGCGTCTCGAAAATTTGGAGTTATACAACAGTATTCTTCAAAGAAGGCTTAACAGAGCTGATATAATAGTTAAAGGGTTGCCAAAAATATATAAAAAACTTGAGAGTTCCAATATTTAAAATTACCTCTCTTTGTGGTCTATCAATCTCGCATGCTGGTTTGGAACATTGTGCTTACATAAATAATGGTAGAGCGGTTTTAGTGAAATTAAACTCTGTTCAACAGCGCGACCAAATTATGATGAGGTTTTCCAAAAAGCGGTTTATTTTGCTTAAGGATGTTATTGGTGGTGACATAACATCTAAAATTTTCCTGTCTGACCATTTGACTCCTGAGGCGTCCAAACTATTATCAGTTTGCAGGGTTTGCAGGACAGAGAATAAAATTCTTAAGTACAAGTTTATAAATACGGATATACCTAAAGTAAGAGTTGTGTTGCCTGATAATAAACAAAAAGTATTAAACACGGAACAATGTATTGTTTTGCGAGATGAAATCACATATGTGAATGATCGTGTGTATAGTGAACAAAATAATGATAATATTGTATTGTCTTCAGTAAACTTGAGTGCATCTTCTGCTGCTGATTGTCGTTCACCTGGTGGTGTAGTACTTCTGGATAATAATGTGAACCTGATTTAATTATGTTTTTTATTATGTTTTCATAATCTATTATCTTATTTTTTTTACCTATGTACGTTTAATTTATTTTTTAATTTTTTAATTGTTTAAATTATTTGTCTTATATTATTGATCAGCCTTTATATAATTATTTGTAGTTATATATATTAATTTTTTCACTCTTGGTAGTGTCGTACCTATATTGACATTATTAATAATGCTTCTGTTCAATATCTAATGATTGTTTCTGATAATTATTTTATTGCAACAGTTATACAGTATGAAATGTAACAGCTTCCACTTTTATAGAAATATAAATGTGGTATAGAATTTGCATTTATTTACTTTAAATTATTACTGGTAGTTCGTTAATTGATTTGTTTTCTATTTGAGTCAATAATTTTCCGATTATTCAGTTTGCTCATGGAATATGTATTGTTAGCATGACTGGATTATCAATGTACTACTAAGAGTGAAATTGTTATTGTAATACATTTGTTTATTATTAATTTTTTACACGATGTCTTTTTTAAGCTTTTTCTCTCTGTTATCGCTTTGATGGTTTTTTGGGGTATAAGTTACCTAATTGAACTAGATATTTTGGTTGCCTATTTTTCTTTGCCAATGCTTTAAATATGCTGGTTTATGTATTGCTGTATTTATAATGTAAGTAAGTAAGTAAATTTTTATTAAGTCTTTTTTCTTTTCGATAACATTTTTCGTGTCTTACATACAATGAGAACAATATAATTCTTAGAGCTATATTTGTCTTACTCTAATAACAAAAATAGGATATTACACAACAATGTAGATAAATGAAATAGGATATGTATTTTCTACAAAATGAATATGAAAACAAACAAGACTTGCTTTCGGTCTTTACTTTGGCTAACAGAGCGAATGTCTGTAAATAACAAACTTAAGACTAAATAACACTTAAAAACATAAATAACAAATATTCTGTTAATAACATTGACAAACAGAATGTAAATAATATATTGTAGACGACAGCATATAAATGCAGAATTTGTGTATCAAAACAAAACATAAATGTAGACATATACTATGTAGCTAAGTGTGTAAGTTAAAAATACGAAAGCATATAAATGCAATAATTTCCAATGAGAAAAGAACATATATTCAAAATAAAAGGTAAATATTATAAATATCACAGATTAATTAAAAAAAATAATAATATATATACAACAATAATAATAGTAACAGTTACAAATAATAAAATCTTATAATAATATTTTCAGCCTCTGTGTACACCAGGTGCTGATTTCAAATAGAATGATGGCAAAGCATAAGGATCCGGATCATTATTGATGTTCTCGTGGAGAATTCCTATCGGAGAGAGGTACGGAAAGGAAGTCCAAGTTGTCAGATTCTCTTGTTGAAAGATTTGTTCAATAAGAATGTTGTCATGTGTTGAAAGCTTTTCAACAAAACTTTTTTGTTGTACCATGGCATATCGGCAAAAAGGTAGTATATCTGCATTCTTATATATGTAATTGTTTGAGAATCGTTTTGTCTCATTCTGGTAATTTTTCCCAATACACTTCCTCAGTATTACACGTTCAAAGATTTCAATCTCCTTGGCCACCGTTGGCGACATAGTGAACCAAATGGGAAACCCGTAGATGAGGACCGATCTGATTGCAACTTTATAAATTAGAAGTTTTGTCCTTATTGGTAAGTATTTGTTGTACAAAAGGCTTGAAAACATTCCTGATATTTTCCTTGCCTTTTCCAGACGATTTCTCGCATTACCATTGAATTTTAACAGTTTGTCAAATTTTATTCCCAGGTACTTTATAGTGTTTTTAAGAGGAATTTCCACACCGTTTAGAGAAAGTTGTAGTGATTTGCTCTCTGGGACCACAAACTTTGCACATTTGCCGGATGCATTTCTGATACAAATGGCTTCCGACTTCGCAGCATTAATTCTTATTCCCCATTCATTATAAAAATTGTTTATTATGCCAAGATGAATAGCTGCCCTGTTCAAAGCTTCTGATGGTGAGATGTCATGAGCATAAATGAGGCAATCATCGGCATAGAGAATAGCCTTAGAGTTGTTGTACTGATGTGGGAAATCACGGAGGAATATATTAAAAAGAAGTGGCGCTAATATGCTGCCCTGAGGAACTCCGATGTTGACGAAGCTGGTATCTGACGTGGTGTTGTTGATTTGAACGCAGAATTCTCTTTTAGTGAAAAAACTATTCAATATTTTCAGAAGATAAGGATCGATGCTAAGATTTATAAGTTTGTATATTAGACTTTTATGACAGACGGAGTCAAAAGCCTTTTCGATATCCAATGAGATAGCTAGAGAACATTTTTTCACCCTTAGATTGTGGACCACGTCATTATGAAACTTTAGCAAAGCATGTTGAGTTGAATGATGTCTTCTGAACCCAAATTGGAAATCTGGAATAGGTTCAATGATGAATTCCTTTTCCAGTTTTTCCTTCAGTATACGCTCGAATAATTTGCCAATATTAGACAATAGGGATATCGGTCGAAATTCCTCTGGCTTCTTACTGTCTCTTTTCTTTTTGATAGGCAGGATTTTGGCGGTTTTCCAGGCATTTGGAAAATATCCATTGTTAATGCAATTATTAAAGATTATCGTGAGTAGTTTTAGCGTTGTGTCAGGGAATTTTTTAATTAGGAAATTTGAGATATTGTCAAGCCCATATGATTTCTTGCAATTAATATTATTAATATGGGATCTTATGGTATCAATATTTATAAAATGAAGAGTATCAGAATTTTCGTCTGCTTTAAAATTTGTGTCAAAGGAATAAATATTACTAGGAAGATCATTGATGGATATTGCAATTTGATTTTCAACGTTAGAGGCAGACCTTACAGGATTTACCACACTAAAGACATTAGAGAAGTGGTTTTTAAAAATAACAGCAATTTCTGAATGATTTGTTGTTATACCATTATTATTAATAATTTGATGGCAAAAAGGCGATTTAGACTTTCCAGTAATTTGATATATATCTTTAAATGCTGTTGGACCAGGTTGGATTTTTGATAACCTATTGCTAAATCGTTTTGTCTCTTCCATATTAACCAGTTCATTAATAATTGTTTTGAGCAGCTGGATTTGATTTGACAATATTCTATACTCACGATTAAGTTTGTTGCCATTCCGATGGAAGATTTTTTTCAACTCCTTCTGCCATGTGTACTTTATTTTAAAAAATTTTTTAATGTTTTCTGGATAAGGTCTCTTGCGATCAGTGATTTCCATTTTTTCCGAATGAGTATTATGTACTGTAGCAACTGTTGAGTTGAATGCATTAATTAATGAGTCCAAATTTTCATTATTTAAATTACAGATGGTAGGTGGAAGAATATCACAGGATGCAGCTTCAAGGTCTCTACGAAATAAGTCCCAATTGGTGTTTTTGTAAGATGTTATTACTGACGGATTTCTAAGATGTAGATTTCCTGATCCGAATTCCAGTTTTAAATTCAGTGGAAAATGATCTGAAAAAGTTGGAAGACTTTTGACTTGATAATTAGGATGTAGACTGTCTATTATGTTCGTGCTTAATAAAAAGTGGTCAAGGTAGGACGAACCATTGGGATAGGAAGGGGATACATCGCAAACTCGTTTCACGTCTAAACAATTACCTTGTAACCAGTTACGGATTGTTCTCCCATTACCGTTATCTGAACTGTCTCCCCAAGTAGTGCTTTTAGCGTTTAGATCGCCGCCAATTACAAACCCATCAAAATTTCTGGACACATCAAGAATCTTGTTTAGGTCGTTGTGTAGCTCTTGAGCCGCATGAATGCAAGGTACGTATACTGAACCAACTAAAAACTTTTTGGTGTAATTATTAACAATGAGTTCTATTTGAATAAAAACATTACTGAGCGATGTTCCAGCAATATTAATTCTGTTGTTTTTAATTGATTTTTTTAGTACTATAGCCACTCCTATAGGTGAGTAGTCATATATAACGTTATAGCCAGGAATAGTAATTTTCTTATTCTTATGTAGGTGACATTCTTGTAAAAGGGCAATATCAATATGATTTTGATGAAGCAGACTAGAGAGTTCAGCTTGTCGACTGGTGTTTACAAGAGAACGGACATTAAAAGATACAAAATTTATGAATCTATGGCCCATATTCAGCTTTAATTTTGTTGAGGAGGCGCAAAAATTATGTTTTGGCTTCATGTTTTGTCATTGTTTTGTATTCTTTTAAGAAATTATTGATTTGTTCTTCTAACGACAATTCTGTTGATTCTAAAAACAAGCTGGCAAGTTTCAAAAAGTCCATGACGATTGGTGGTTTTTGTGTTGGCTCCTGGTTTGTATTTGCATGAAATAAACTTGCAAAAGATTTTCCTGGGGTATATTGCGAATTGCTTATGATTTTGTTTACATTGTTTTTGGCCATATTTTTCTCCTCATGAGATTTTTTAATTCGCTCCTGTCGACTATCAATAAATTTTTTGTAGGCAGTACAACCTCTCCAGTTTGCAGGATGGCCGCTTTCCCCACAGTTCACACAATACGGATCTGAGCCTTCAGACCTTGATCTTTGGCACTCGCCTGGAATGTGTTTTTTATCACATTTTACGCACTTGTACTCAGAATTACAATTTTTTGCTATATGGCCCCATCGCTGACACCTGTGACATTGTGTTTCCTTTTCTTTACTTTTCGGTCTTTCCCAAGTGATAGACTGACTAAGCAGATATTTAATATGTGAAATGTCGCTAAGTGTCTTTCCCGGTTTTAACGTGATCAAAAACAACCCGGTGTTGTATGCATTTCTGATCGAATGTGGAGTTGTAAAATGACTAACCTTTGTAACAACATCTGGAGTAATTTTATCCAGAGCGTTTTTTATTTCATCATCCTCGGTATCGAAATATAAACCTCTTAGGACAAATGACATTTGCTTCAACTCTTTTGGTGTGTAAGAGTACGACTGTATATTTTTTTCACGTAAGATCGCCATCATTTCAGTGTGTACCAATGCATCTGATAAATAAAGCTTGCTTTTATGTTTATTGACATTTCTTATTTTAAAATTAATTTTTGGTGTTTTCGCTTCTAATTGCTCAACTAGGCGCTTTATATTTACATTGTATAAAAATATTGGTGGGCAATATGGCGTATTCTTTGTTGTAGTTGTTTCAGCTTTTTCATTTCTTCCCCGCTTGGGCTGTTCCTCATTGTTCTCAATTTCCAAACCAGCTAATAAAGCAAATCTGTTTTCACCCAGATGGGAGACATCAATATTGGTAGGAGATCCATCATATCTTCTACGTTTAGAATTCAGATTTGCCTGTGATGGCTCATCAAATATTGTTGGTTGTTGGCCATTGACATTACTGTCGCCATCCGTACCGTCCTCGTCCATGTTACCTCAGGTTCCACTATCGCAATTATTGCAAAAAGTGTGCCGAAATATTCGGAAAATCGTCAAAATAAAATTAAATTGAAAAATACACAAAAAATAAAATTTGCGCTAAAAAAAACCTCCTCTGTCGTTGACAGTGATGCCGGATCTTTTCTATTTATAATGTACTTATTCATTATTGTTATTCTTGTTGGTTGTATATTTAAATTATATTGAGCTGATTGATGAAAAAGACATCGTGTAAAAATTGTTTTTTGTTATAATTATTATATATCCTGATTGATGAACAGTGGAATTTGATTATAATGGATAATTTTGGTGTGTTTCCTGTTGAATGGAGCTTAATGTGATTGTTAATTTTTAAAGTTTATATTAACTGGTGTTCTTTATATGCAAATACCACTGTTTTTTTATTTATTTTTTGTTTGTTATTAATTTTAATTATTTTACTTTATTATTTATATTTATTTGCTTAGGTAACTTTATTGATATTATATATCACAGTTATTTATTATGGTAACCGATGGTTTATAGTAATTGAAAGACTGTATATTAATTCATTAATTACAATTATATTTAATATAAATTCAAAAGTTTACAAAATGTAATGTTAACACGTGTGTTAAATAAACGAGAATGATAAAACTATGAAAGCTGTCAAATTCGTAGATACACTTGTAATTCACTGTATAAAGTTAACAACGTATGAAGTTGACAACTGTTCATAAAACAGAGATGTATATAATAATATAATAATTCTCCCACTCTTAATATGACACCATAGAGTAATCTAATCCAAGACGTAATCTTCCAAATAGGCCGGAGTCTTGCGTTGTCGTGAAGATTCCCTGTTTGAACGGGGTATTTGATGTAAATCCGGGTTTTCATTCTCATGTGGAATATAGATAGCATCATCATACACACCTGGCAAATGTTGCTGTTGGCTTGTCACTGGACCATCTTCGAAACCATTATTAGGATTAGGGTTGTAGATTGACGCTTGTTGGAACATCAGTTGTTCTGGCGAGGATTGGACATTAGTTGAGGTTTCAGCTTGAATATTGGTTGACAGTAATTGGTCTATGTGCCTCTTGAATACGTATCCATCGTCCAATTTAACTGTGTAGTGTAGACGGCCCATCTTCTTAACTATTGTACCCAGCTTCCATAACGATTTGTTGGGAGTGTAATACCGAGCTTGAACTCTTTCTCCCACTCTTAATTGTCTTGATGGAATTTGATCTTGTTGATTACCTTGTACTTTTGGAGGTTTCAAAATATCCAAACGACTTCGAATTTGTCGACCTAAGAACAATTCAGAGGGAGTTTTTCCGTTCTTCAGTGGTGTAGTTCTATATTTCAAAAGAATATCTCGTATTTTCCCCTGTATGGACGATGACTCGTTGGACATAGCTGCTAACTTATTCTTGAGGGTTTGTATGTTCCTTTCAGCTAGGCCTTCTGGAATATACCGCAATCTTGGCAAAACGATGAAAATGTATCACTTTTAAAAATTGTTGCATTGTCGGATACCATTACGTCGGGGTATCCGTTCCTTGTGAAGATGTTGAGTAGAATTTCGATTGTCGAAGCTGATGTTGGCGCTGCTGTACATATGCCCACCTCTATCCATTTTGATTTAGCATCTACTACCATTAAGAAATAGTGACCTTGATAGGGACCCGCATTATCAATATGTATACGTTCCCAGTTGTTGTCCGGCTCTTCCCAAGGGTGAAGTGGAGCTTTTACTGGGTTATTCCTGATAGAAGCTCGTACAAATTTTTCGATATCTTTATCGATCCCCATCCAATACACGTAACGTCTGGCCAATTGTTTCATCTTTGTAGTCCCGATGTGGGTGTGGTGAAGTTCTTTCAAAACTGTATCTTGTAAAGAGGATGGTATCATTATGCGTTGGCCTTTAAATAAAATGTTTCCATCAATGGTGAACTCAGAGTCAGCCGCCGCCGTATGACGCAACTCATATAGTATTTTAGAAAGTTTTTCATCATTTTGTGTCTTTTCCCGAATTGTTCCGAAACTTAACCTTTTCGAACAAATTTGATTAAGAGAAAAGTTACATAATTGATGCACTTCTTTATCAATTGAGTTTACAAAGTGCTCATTCTGAGTTACTGGTGCTCTTGAAAAGCAATCTGCACTGGCATTCTCCACACTTTTCTTATGAATAATTTGGTAATTGTAACCGCTTAAAAATGCTGCATACCTTTGTAACCTGCTTGACGTCATTTGTGGTAGTTTGTTGTTCTGATGAAATATCCTCATCAAAGGTTGGTTATCCGTAACAAGATTAAATTGTCTGCCGAAAAGATACTCGTGAAAGTGCTGAACAGCGTAATAAATAGCCAAAGCCTCTCTATCCAACTGCGAATAATTTTGTTCTGCGCTTGTAAGCGATCGCGAGGCAAATGCAATAGGCCTCTCTTCTCCATCCACTAAATGGGAAAGAACGCCAGCTATTCCAGTTGGACTAGCATCACACGCCAGCTGAAGTGGCATATCGGGATTATATGGTATTAGTACCCGATCGCTTGCGATTTCCCTTTTCAATTTGTTAAACGCTTCACGACATTCATTTGACCATTTAAACTTTGTATTTTTATGCAATAATTTCCGCAATGGAGTTGTTATTGTGGACACATTCAAAATAAATCTTGAGTAGTATGTGACCATCCCCAAAAAACGCCTGACGTCATCAACCGTTTTTGGTTCTGGCATCTGTACAATTGCATCAATCTTCGTAGCAGATTTGTTTATTTTATTGTATTCAATAGTGTGGCCTAAAACTTCTATTTTATTCTTAAAAAATGTACATTTTGAGCGATTCAAATGTAAGTCGTACTTCCTAAGTTGTTGTAAACAACATTTCAGATTTGATTTGCACTCCTCAATAGACTTACCATGTATGATAATATCGTCAAAATAGGATTCAGTGTTGGGTACTTGCCGCAAAATTTGATCTATAATACGGTTGAATTCTGCCGGAGCAGTCTTTATACCAAAAGACAATCTGTTCATGCGATAGGTTCCTCTGTGCGTAGAGATGGTCTGAATGATACTGGATGGTTCATCAACAGCTAGATGGAGGTAGGCTTTATATAAATCCAAACGGCAAAAATATTTGGCATTACGCAGACTGTTGAAAATATGTTCAATTCTCCGAATTGGGTAATGAGCGTTCACCAAACGCTGGTTTACTCCCACTTTGTAGTCCACGCACAATCGAACCCCTCCATCTGATTTTGGAACCACAACCAAAGGTGAACCCCAATCACTGTTAGAAATTTTTGTAATTATACCCGCATTCTCCAAACTGTCCAGTTCTTTATTGACGTTATCTGTTAGGGCGTAAGGAATCTGACGATCTTTTGTATAGACAGGCGTAGCATTATCTCGTAATTTTAAAGATACATTGTAATTTGGAATGCATCCGACTCTTTCCTCAAAAACATCCGAAAATTCTCTCATAATCTCTTCGATGTCGTTCTGATTATAAAAAATGTCTGTCGAACTCTTACCTGGATCCAAATTGTCCAGTTCAGTCAAGTTGATATTGAGACGTCTAATCCACGATCTCCCCACTAATGCTGCACATGTATCCGGAACGATATATACTTCGTCCGAGGTTGACACGCCATTAAATTCTATGTTGACATGTACTTTGCCATCTGGCACAAATGTATTTTGCGTGTACGATCGGAAAATTACATTTGTAGTGGTAATTTCCTTATTTAGATTCAATTCTCTGAATTGTTTCCTAGGAAGAAATGTAAAGCCAGATCCTGAATCAACCTCGAATTTTACTGGTTTTCCCTAAATGTTGATGTTTGCATAATAGCGCTCAGAATTATAATTTTGGAAATTGTTTTGATAAACATCAATTATCTTGTAAACACCGTAATCATCGTGTTTTATATTTTGAATTTGATCCGAGTTGTTGTGCGGCCGTACCACGTAGTTCTTTTTCAAAGACGTTATACACACTTTACTAACGTGTCCCTTTTTGTTGCAACTTGAACATTTGAGCTTATCATTTTTCGTGCGGCATTCTTTAGCCTGGTGGTTGTTCCTCCCACAGCGAAAACATAATCCGGCAATTCCTAAATCTTCATAATTTGCTTTTTTGCTGTTGACTTGTTGATTGGGACGTTTTTGTCTAATCTTTTTAATTTTCGAAACTTTATTTATATCCGTTGTGACGTTCGAAGCACCGGCTGTATCTGTTAGCTCTCTCGCATCAACCTTTGCCGCTTCAAGCGCTATAGCTTTTGTGACAATCTCATCAAATTTTAGTGAACCCGCCTGTAGCAATTGTTCACGCATATAATTGTCCCTCACACCTCGAATAAATTGAGCACGCAGAAAAATATCAGCTATTGAAACCTTGCAGGTACAGGGGGATGTGAAATCACACTCGCCTATTTCTGCACGAAGGGTTGCAACAAACTCGGCAATTGTCTGTTGGTCATTCTGGTATTTGGACAAAAAGCGGTGCTGTGCCACTAATAAGTTTCTTGTTGGTGAAAAATGATTTTTCAACATTTTCATTAAGTCAGCATAATCTAGTTCAGCTGGAATTTTCGGTGCTGCTAATGCTGTAATTATGTTGAACGTACTTATCCCAATTGAATTTAGTAGGAGTTTCAAGCAATAATCTTTATTAGCGCTAATGCCCTTCATTTCAATGTAATTTTGAAATCGTTGGATGTAATTTTTGTACGGCTCCTTTGTCGGGTCAAACGAATCGAAATTTGGTACCAAAATTGTGTTTGCTGTGTTACTTTGCACATGCACTTGTGCAGTATTTGATGCCATTCTCATTTGTTCAAGCATTTGCATTTGCATCTGTAAAATTTTCTCGAACTGGTCGGCGTCCATTTTGTATTGTAAAACGCATATAGACTTTTCTGTACTATTATTTGAAATGTAAATTTCCGTATGTTGTTTTTCCTTGTCGCCAATTTATGGTAACCGATGGTTTATAGTAATTGAAAGACTGTATATTAATTCATTAATTACAATTATATTTAATATAAATTCAAAAGTTTACAAAATGTAATGTTAACACGTGTGTTAAATAAACGAGAATGATAAAACTATGAAAGCTGTCAAATTCGTACATACACTTGTAATTCACTGTATAAAGTTAACAACGTATGAAGTTGACAACTGTTCATAAATCAGAGATGTATATAATGATATAATATTTATAATGGATGTTAGACCGAATTTAGGGTCGGTTGTTAGTGATAACAGTTTTATTAGATCTAAGTTAGGCCATTTAAGTTGTAATCTAGAACATTTAAATTGCACAAGTTTTAACTTGAAACCTAATTCTTCGAAGTTTTGTGAGATTAAATACATGTTGGAGGGTGGATTTTTAATTGTGTTTGGTGTTAGTGAAACGTGGTTGAAAGATTCAGTTTCTGTCGGTGTTGTTGATATTCCTGGATATGTTTGTCTTAGGAATGATAGAGTTTCTGGGAGAGGTGGTGGTGTTGCTCACTATGTTTCTAATGCTATTAGGCATAAAGTAGTTTATAGGGGGAGGGATTTTGGTGTTGTTGAGTGTTTGTTTGTTGAACTTTATTTTAGCGATGTAAAAGTTTTGGTGGGAGTGGTGTATCTACACCATGTTGACCTGGATTCCTTTGAGAGCGAATTGTCAGATTTGTTTGTCCAATATTCACACATTTTTGTTATGGGTGATTTTAATAATAATTTATTCGATCCCATTAAGTCCATGAGAGTGCGTAATATATGAGGTAGAATGGGTCTTGCTACAGTTCACAATTCGATGCCTACACATTATGATATACGTTACAATTCAACTTCTTTGTTGGATTATTTTTTGGTTTCAACGCCTGAATTAGTTGTTAAATCTGAGCAATTTCAGTGTCCTTGTATAACGCGTCATTCATTTATTTTGCTTTCTATTGCGGTTTCACAGTTGAACACTGAGCGATATTTTCAGTATTATGATTATAATGCTGTTAATATTGATTCTATTGCAGATATGGTATCTGAATGCAATTTTGATATGTATTTGACGGGCATTGTTGATGAGCAGTTATTTATACTTAATAACAATATTGAGGATAATGAACTTTTGCATGATTGTCAATCTGGTTTTAGATGTAATAGAAGTACAACTTCTCTGCTGATTGGTCTGACTGATAACATTAGAAAAAATATTTCTAGTAAGGGTGTTTGTGTTTTGCTTTCTTTAGACTTGACTAAGGCTTTTGATAGGGTAAATCATTCACTATTAATTTATAAACTAGTAGGGATATAACTATTGACAATTTTTGCAAATATGCAAATTGGCATAGCGTAGTCAAATAGAGCATTAAAAAATATAAAAAACCATGGTGTTATTTTTTCGCGGTTGTTTAAAAAGTTCACGCACCAAACGCAATAAAGTTTTTCATGAAATATTTTCAATTATTTTGAAATACAATATATTTTTTTTAATAATAATTGCGGACATACTTCAAAAGACAATTTTTAAGTAGGGAAGTATACCACACACTTGCAAAAAAAATTATGATATTATTTACATAATTTTTCAGAGAAACAAAAGTTTGGTTTATTTTAGAAATTGGTGTTGGTGCGTGATGTTTTTGATTCCAAATGACCTAAAAAAATTATTTTCATTACTTATACTACATTGGCCATCACGTGGTGGTATGCCAAAAATTTCGCCAAAATTAGTTATAAGGAGTGAGATCGAAAAATTCTTAACATACATATATGTTTATAAAAAAGAAACCACTAAACTTACAGCTTTAATTTTTTTTTTATTTGATTGAAATTATTATTACAATTTACAAAAAAAAATTATTTTTATAGTTTTAATCACTAGTGATGAAATTTTGAACCTTTTTCGGAAACCCTTCCATTAACGTTTTTATAGTGCTTTCTGTCACTTTGCTCGAACATGTAGTCCATCTCCGTTTAAAATCTACCACACTTTTGGACACCTTTTTTGTACTCTTCAATTCTCTTTTAACAAGAGCCCAATATCTCTCCACTGGCCTTAGCTCCGGGCAGTTTGGAGGATTTGCCTCTCTTGGTACAAATACCACATTATTGTTCTTGTACCACTCAAGGGCTTGTTTGCCATAGTGACAGGATGCCAAGTCAGGCCAAAAATAAGTGGACACATTATGAAGTCTTATGAATGGAAGCAGCCTTTTTTGTAAACATTCCTTGATGTAAATTTCGGTATTTATAGAGCCCGTTGTAACAAATGAGTGGCTTCTTTTGCCGCAACTGCATATTGCTTGCCATACCAAGAACTTTCTGGGAAATTTTGTCTGCTTTTGGGTCCTAAACTTTTCTTCAACATTCCCTCGAGCATCAGCAACATAAAATTTTTGACCTGGAAGTTGCGAAAAATCTGCCAGAACATACGTTTCGTCATCCATTATGCAGCAAGAATATTTTTTTATAAAACTTGACTTCAATTTCCGTGCTCTGTTTTTGGCCTCTAAATTTTTAGTAGCGTTCCTGTCAGGAACTTTTTGAGCCTTGTATGTTTTTAAACCTGCATTAGCTTTAACTTTTCGTACCAAATAGTCCGAGCACTGAGCTAACCGGGCTGCTTTCCTACCGGATGTGTTGGGAGCTCTTTTGAAAATGCGTTCTATTTTTTTGGCTTTAGAAACATCATGTGGACCATTCCTTCTACCTGAACCAGGTTTTCTATCAACTGACAAGTTCTCCCGGTACTGTTTAATAACATTGGAAACAGTTTGACGGCAGACCTTTGTATGCTTGGCCAACTTTTTGTAAGACCAAGTTGGGTTTTGTTGAAAATATTTAATAATTTCAGTACGCACTTTTTTCTGGTCACTCATTTTAATCAGATTAACAAAAAAATTAATATAATTGACATTACACATAATAACTGACATGTTTTTCAAAGGTAACTTGATCAAAAAAAAATTCAAATAATACTTGGGTTAAAAAATGTAATGAAAAACGTGTGTTAAGAATTTTTCGATCTCACTCCTTATGTATAGGTATTTCGGATTTTCTAGTTCTGCATGTAAATTGATAGCTTCTTATCTTGCGGATAGAAGGCAGTATGTTTCAAGCAGTGGTTATAGTTCGGGAATGCTTCCTGTTTTTAGTGGTGTGCCTCAAGGATCTGTACTTGGGCCTTTACTTTTTATTATGTTTGTTAATGATCTTTTTACTACATTATCTAGCAGTATGTGCCTGCCATTTTCGTATGCTGATGATGTGCAACTTTTGTTTAAAGGTGATTCATTATTTCCTGATGTCTTGCAGGCAGTGTTGCCAATTCATGGTGAGCAAAAAGGGCTAAATACTTAGAAAAAAAGGGCTAAAAAGTGGCTAACATTTTTAATTAAAAAAATACATACATTTGACACAAAAAACAACTTATAACAATATCATATGCCGATGTTTTTATCACCTCGTATTTATCACCTGGCCTGCAAAATGCTCCTAGGAAATTTTTTTTATATGAAAGACAAATTATGTATAAAGTAATCCTTTGTGATAACTTCGATGGAGAATATTTTGATAAGTGAATATATGGCAAATATGCCTCTCATGTAATGCAGAAAAAAATATATTCTAAAAATTATACACGTCGCCGGACAGAATTGATTTTCATTGGCAAAAACATAAATTTTGCCATTAGTTAGTAAACATATCAAAACTAAGGTAGCCAAAATATGTAAACATAAATATTTAATTTAAATTTGGAAAAAAGTTAATTTTTTATATTTGATCAGATATGTATAAATGATCATAGCTAAGTTATTATCGATAATGAACTGAATTTTTCTTTCTAAATTGATTGGATTGTAGTCTTTGAAAACGGTGGCATGTGTTATAAAATTTTTGTTAAAGTACTATATTTACATCAAATTTTAATTTTAGAGGAACCTAACCTTCAAAAGGATCAAAAAATACATCGCCCAGATAAAGTTAAAAGTATTCTCTTTAACCCTATATATGATTTTATAAACGCCCGGACCCGCGCGTTAAACATTAACATATTTATTAACAATTTTTATTCAAATAACGTCCATTTTCTCTATATTAGTTATGGCATTTTTTTAATGTATGGAAGGTTCAAACTATTAAATTGTTTACTGGTTCAACATTTTTAGTTAATTTTTGTCATAATATCCCTGCGAATTTTTTTGAACTGATTTTACTAATTTTCAACAGCAAATATTTCAGATCATTAGAGTAAATATATAATTTTCATTAGAGTAAATATACAGTGGTGGTCAAAACATATGCAACCAGCAACAGAATTTTACAAAAGTGGTTTAAACTACTTTAAGATGTAAACAAAAATATTCATTTGCTTATAATATTTTTTAATTTATGCTTTAAAAATAAGAATATGAAATTTAATTCAGAATTTTTTGCATTGAAAAGAAAAAAAATTTAAAAAACTACGTATGGGTTGATATTTCATTGGCCAAAACATATGCAACTAATTGCTTTTAAAACATTTCTGTCTATAAAACTTAATATTTCGTGGCAAATCCTATATTTCCAATGACGGCCTTACATCGGCAAGGCTGTGAAGCTATCAAATTGGCAATAAAATTTGCAGGAATAGCGTTCCAAGCATCTACCAATCCTTGAAACATAATATCTGAATTAGTGCAATTTTCGGTGTCGATTCTTTGATTAACGATTGCCCAAATGTTCTCAATGGGATTTAGATCTGGTAATTGTGGTGGCCATTCCATTACCGAAACTCTTTCTTGTGCTAACAACGATTTAACAACATGTGAAGAGTGCTTGGGGTCGTTATCGTACTGAATAACTCATGGAAGAGGCATATTATCCTCAGAATTTGGAAGCATTACTCTTTCCAAGATGTCTCTATAGATAAATCCATCCATTATTTCATTAATTTAGAGCGATTGGCCAACTCCAGCAGCAGAAAAACTGCCCCCATACCATTACGTTGCATCCTCCATGTTTCAGTGTCTTTTTGCAGTATGTGCTTGAAGCCGCGTGTTAAGTGGTCGTCTTACGTAACACATGAAATCACTTCCGATGATATTAAATTCGGATTCGTCGCTAAATAGGACAGTCGTCCATTTGTTTTCTGGCCAATTTAAATACTCCATAGCAAACTTCAAACTTTTCTTTTAATATAAGCGGTTTTTGTGCGTAGGGAAATCGTCGATGAAGCTTGCAGGATGCAACGTAATGGTATGGGGGTTGTTTTTCTGCTGCTGCAGTTGGCCCATCGCTCTAAATTAATGAAATAATGGATGGATTTATCTATAGAGACATCTTGGAAAGAGTAATGCTTCCAAATTCTGAGGATAATAAGCCTCTTCGATGAGTTATTCAGCACGATAACGACCCCAAGCACTCTTCACATGTTGTTAAATCGTGGTTAGCACAAGAAACAATTTCGGTAATGGAATGGCCACCACAATTACCAGATCTAAATCCCATTGAGAACATTTGGGAAATCGTTAATCAAAGAATCGACACCGAAAATTGCACTAATTCAATATTATTAATAATATTATGTTTCAAGGAT
Organism: Calliphora vicina; assembly: GCF_958450345.1. Lineage (NCBI taxonomy): Eukaryota > Metazoa > Arthropoda > Insecta > Diptera > Calliphoridae > Calliphora > Calliphora vicina. Next base: position 95,335,156 of record NC_088783.1, on the reverse strand, counting down.
TGGTAGATGCTTGGAACGCTATTCCTGCAAATTTTATTGCCAATTTGATAGCTTCACAGCCTTGCCGATGTAAGGCCGTCATTGAAAATATAGGATTTGCCACGAAATATTAAGTTTTATAGACAGAAATGTTTTAAAAGCAATTAGTTGCATATGTTTTGGCCAATGAAATATCAACCCATACGTAGTTTTTTAAATTTTTTTTCTTTTCAATGCAAAAAATTCTGAATTAAATTTCATATTCTTATTTTTAAAGCATAAATTAAAAAATATTATAAGCAAATGAATATTTTTGTTTACATCTTAAAGTAGTTTAAACCACTTTTGTAAAATTCTGTTGCTGGTTGCATATGTTTTGACCACCACTGTATATGGCTAAATGAAAATAAAAAAGGCTAAAGGCTAAATTAATATTTTTGTGGCTAAACAAGATTGAAAAGGGCTAAATTTAGCCCAAAAAGGGCTAAATTGGCAACACTGCTTGCAGGGTATGATTGATTATACTGTTGGATTGTTATGTAGCTGGATGTTTGAGAATGGTCTTTCTGTTAATGTTATAAAACTAAAGCAATGCTATTTGGTGATAGCGGTGGTAATAACTTTTCTGTTGCCTTGAATGGTGCTTTAATTGAATTTGTTGATAAACTTAAGTGTCTTGGTCTTATTATTGATACAAAATTGAGCTTTGAAAGTCACATAAATTCAATAGTTTCTAGTGTTAGTTTTACTCTGCGTAAAATATATACTTTAGATATGGTTTTACCTTTTCACATTAAACAAGTAAGAGTGCTATATTCGGCTATGCCGAATCTTATATACCCTTCACCTTTGTTGTGGATGCATTATTATTTTTTATAATTAGTATATATGTATGTACATTGCCCACTTTCAGCATACAGCTTCCTAAATTTATCAAGAAATTAAAAAAAAAAAAAAACAACAACAACGCCAAACGAAACAAAACACCAAAAGAAAAAACAAAATACGCAAGGCAATGAAACCAACACACATCCAAACATACGTTTAATTGTATAAAAACAACAACAACGCCAAAAGAAACAAAACACAAAAAAAAAAATAGCATGCACATCCAAACATACGTTTTGTTGCTTTTTTGTCAAAACAAAACCACATACGCAAAGCAAAAAAACCAACACACAACCAAACATACGTTTAGTTGTATAAAAAACAACAACGCCAAAAGAAATAAAACACAAAAAAAAAACAAAATACGCAAAGCATGCACATCCAAACATACGTTTGGTTGCTTTTTTGTCAAAGCATACATTGTGTTTTTTGATGAAATTTTCAGAGGTTGTCTCGGATTTTTGCTCATATCTCCGTTATTTATGGACGGATTTTGCTGATTTTAAATAGCAAAATTCTCGAAAGTATGTCTGACAGAATTGTTGAAGATTTGGATCCCGGAGATATCTGGGGCCTTTAGAAAATTGATTTCAACAGACAGACGGACGGACAGACAGACAGACGGACATGGCTTAATCGACTCCGCTATCTATAAGGATCCAGAATATATATACTTTATAGGGTCGGAAAATTATATTGTGGAAATTACAAACGGAATGACAAACTTATATATACCCTTCTCACGAAGGTGATGGGTATAAAAACGTGTTGTTCATGGTTTAATTATGCCAATATTTTTATATGCCTTAGAAGTGTATTCTGGTACATTGGGTTACGTAATTAAGAAGCTAAGACTTGCATTCAATAGAGTTATGAGGTATCTTTACTCTCTAAAATTGCGGCAGCATGTCTCACATTATGTTTCGAAAATCTTGGGTATGTCTTTTGATGATTTTCTTAAATTTAGAAGTTTATTGTATTTTTATAAGGCTTACAAGGTAAAAGCGCCGGTATATTTGATTGATTTATTTCAATTTGGAAGATCTAGTAGAAATAAGCAGTTGAAAATTCCGATGTTAACTCCAGTATTGGAACGTTCATTTTTTGTCAGGGTAGCAAGACTTTTTAATAATTTGCCGGCTTCATTAAAGACATTTGATTTCTCTGTTGACACTTACAGAAGGAAGCTATATCAGACTTTAGTCTAAATAACTTTTCTCTGTAGTTGTTGGTATGGGAATATGGTGTCTTTGGTGGAGTTGGTAAATTGTTTTTTTAAGATTGCTATTTTTTGCAGGAAGTGAATGCTAACTTTAATGGGTTGTTATGGAATTGTTTATCTGCTTGTTCTACGATAATCTTCTGAATTGTCATGAATTTTAATTGGGTATGAAGTATTTACTATTTATAAGTCTTATGTGACTTTTCTAATTTTTTTTATAAATTGCGAAAGAATAATTACGGATTTTTGATACATGTTGTGGGATATGTTCTGGAGTTTTAGTTGAGTATTGTGTTCCTATATTTTGTTGTATGCTGATCTTATTTTCTTCTTGCTGTTCTTCATTTTACTGCAGTGTACTTTTTAGGATTGTGTGTTGGTGTAATTAAGTATGTATAATTATTATTTATTGATGGGTACTAATTTATACGGTTTCTAATTTGTAAATTTAACTTGTTTTTATAGTGTTAATGTGAATCTTAAAAAACAATTTGGTGTCATGATTTGTTCCAAACACTTATATTTATTTACAAATTTCTTTTGATTGCCGCTTGATGTGATTTGACTACTACAACTACTACAACTCTGTAGTGTTGGTTTGTTTTTTTTTTTTGCATTAATGAAGGATAGTTTGTATCTAGCTATGTCATAATTTGGAGTATAATAATTGTGTTCTGTTTATTATTGAGTAATATTGTTTTGCTGATAAACATTTGCTGTGTTGTGTTTGTTAAGTTTATGGCCGATGCATTTTGTTTGATGGTGTTTTGAAATCATTTTAATATAGCGTATATAAGAGGTAGATCCAGTACGCACTGATGTGGAGTAACTAATGTATGGGTAGTTAACCTGGATATAGCTGCTGCTTACATGTGCTGTGTTTTTCTGGGGATATGAATATGTATGACTTATGTGTGGTACTAAATGATTGATAAACTATATTACAGTTAGTTTTTTGATAGTGATTGCTTTTCCCTATTTATAGTTTTATTCCAGTTCTAATGTTAGTATGACACATTGACTCTTTGTGGATTTTTTGTTTTGACTCAGTTTGATGTCGTTGCTTTTTGTATGCTGCCTAAATCATCTTTGCTACTACTGCTGTTTCTCCAAATATGCGAGAATTTTTTTGTGGTACTTCTTTGTTGGACTTTTGGTTGACCTTGTGTATTATTGATTTACTGAATATTGGTATTGATATTTTGATGAGCTTAGGATTTTAATTATTATTGCTGGTGGCTTTTGACTTTTTCTTTGAGGATGCTGTAAATATGTTATGGAGTTCTACTATTTTGGGTGAGAAGCTATTATTTATGTTGGTAATAATAATAATGGTATTACTGTCTTTAGATTATGTTTTGAGCATTGTTTGTATATTTGGAGCTGGTACACTTGAAATTATCTGTTTTGCCTTCAGCTCTATTATTGTTTATAATTGGATCGAGTTGCTCTATTGCCTTGTTGATATTTTGGGTATGCTGATATCTTTATAGATTTTATTTACATAACTTTCTAATTTCTATACTGGCTAAGTGTTCTGCAGTTGTCAGTTCTATTGTTTTGGTATATCTTATTTTCATTTTATCTATTTTAAACATGATATTTGTTCGCTGGATAATTTATCTAATTCATATTAGCTTTTGATATTTTTGTGTAGAGTAATTTGCAGTTTATATTTGCAGATATGATACTAATGTAATTCACGTCACCACAATATATTGAGATTGTGTGTGTTTTTGCTTTTACACAGGAGTATAGAATGGTGTTGTATTTTTTGTTTCTCCTTGATGGACCTGGGTTGTTTTGAGTGTTGTACTTCTTGAATTTTTTTCTTATTTGAACTCAATATTTTTTATTATACAATGAGTTTTGTTTGGTATAATTTGAGACTTGTAGTCACAAATTCTGTTTATTGTTTTTTTCTCTCTCAACCATATTTTACTGAACCTAATTGTATTTTTGAATTTATCATTTAATATATACTATGTATTCTCACTTTAATTTTGTTGGCTACAATTTTGTGAGGTTTTGCTTTTTGTAGTTTAAATGTCTTTATTACTATCTATTAATTTAATTGGTTATTGGCTAATCTCATTACTTTTAGTTAATTTTCAAATTATATATTGATATCTTTTAATTTTATTATTATTTTATGTATAATAAAATTGTGAGTGGTTTAATTGGAACCGATTATGACCTATTGGCTAGGATTCTGTAACTGAATGAATGAATAAAAAAATAAAAAAAAAATTATCTAAATAATTTTTTTTATGCATAAAACATTTAAAAACTACTTTAAAACAATTGTGTTTTTGGTAGTTTTTAATGGGTTTTCATCCATAACTAATTTCAAAGTAGCGTTGGATTTATATGGAATAAACTGATGAAATTTTAGTAGTTTTTCAATCAATAACTAAAAAAAAATTAGTTTTTTATTGGTGTAAAATTTGGTTTGTATTATTTATCTTCATTATACTATGATCTCATATATTATTACTTATGATAGCTAAGTTGTAATTGAATTGTTTATTATATAGAAATTTAATCAATTTTTTCTTTTATTATTATAATTATTATATTTTTGTTATGGATATATCACACTCATTTAGTTACAATTGGTTCCCTGCCGTTCGTATAATTTTTTCTTTTGATATCTATTAATGATAACAGTTTTGATCCCATTATCAGCAGTGGTTCTTTCCTAAAAACTAAATTAATTTCATATTCGGATCGACTTAAAATAGTACATATGAACTGTCAAAGTATCAGACCATTTCGAAATGCTACTAAATTTGAAGAATTTAGGAATATTGTGAGTGGCAATTTTGATATCATTGCAGTTTCTGATTCATGGCTTAAACCTTATGTGACAGACTTCTCAGTACACATTGATGGTTATAGATTGATTAGAAACGATCGGTTTGTTGGTAGGGGTGGTGGCGTTTGCATTTATATAGCCCGTGAGCTTGGGTTCAAGGTTGTTTTGAAAGTATCTACTGAGGGTTGTGAATCAATTTTTATTGAAACTGTATTTGGTGATGTTAGAGTACTTTTTGGGGTGGTCTATTTGCCGCATGGAAACTTGGAGGCCTTTGAGAATTTACATTATGAGTTACTTTTGAGGTTTTCTAATATAGTGGATGTTGGTGATTTTAATTGTAGCATGTTCAATGATTCTAGATCAGTTCGAATGAGATCTATGTGTTCACGATTTGGTATTTCTATTCATCATAACCAGGGCAACCAAAATTATGCAATATCATATTTTTTGCTGTGCGTCGTATAAACGTATGAGTTAGTTATTTATCCGTTTCAGACAATTTTAAGAATTTTGCCATCGATTTGTTAGTGCATATTTTGCTCTTTACAGCATATTTTATCATATTTTGCTTTTTATAGCATATTTGGCATATTTAGCTCATAACTGCATATTTTTGTTGCATATTTTCTTTTTTTTAATTATTTTGTTTTCTTAATATAATTTTATTGTTTGCATAAGGGTGTGAAGTTAAATTCGTAAGTTAAATACGTCCCACATATATGTTAACTACTTAACATAGCACTGTTAAATAAAGTAAATTTGAAAAACACAGTTTTTTTTGGCAAAAACATAATAAAATTAATTATTTTTATTCACCAATTAAAGAAAATACCTTAAATTTAAACTTTTAGTTAAAAAATAAAAAAAAACGCCTTCATATTAAGATTAAAATTACAGTTTGAATATGTAGTATTCAAGTTCATTGGCGGGCCACTTAGGACAGACCTGAATGGGGTTTGGATATGGTGGGTGAAAGCTGGGAGGGAGTAGATATCAAAACTGTATAGGGTATACCCAGTTGTTTCTCAGGGAGGGCGCTACTAGGGGCGGAATTTGTTCGATTACTTTGTTTACATTAATGTTCAAAGCGTTATAGGGGCCATTTAGGACAGACCTGAATGGGGTTTTGAGATACCGGGTGAAAGCTGGGAGAGAGTAGATGTCAAAATTATATAGGGCATATCCACTTCTTTCTCAGGAAGGGCGCTACGAGGGGTGCAATTTGTTCCAAAATTGTTGTAATGTTAAAAGTGTTATAGGGGCCATTTAGGACAGACCTGAATGGGGTTTGGATATGGTGGGTGAAAGCTGGGAGGGAGTAGATATCAAAACTATATAGGGTATACCCAGTTGTTTCTCAGGGAGGGCGCTACGGGGGGTGGATTTTGTTCCAAAATTGTTGTAATGTTTAAAGTGTTATAGGGGCCATTTAGAACAGACCTGAATGGGGTTTGGATATGAACTATATAGGGTATACCCAGTTGTTTCTCAGGGAGGGCGCTACGGGGGGTGGATTTTGTTCCAAAATTGTTGTAATGTTAAAAGTGTTATAGGGGCCATTTAGGACAGACCTGAATGGGGTTTGGACATGGTGGGTGAAAGCTGGGACGGAGTAGATGTCAAAACTATATAGGGTATACCCAGTTGTTTCTCAGGGAGGGCGCTACGAGGGGTGGATTTTGTTGAATTACTTTTTTAACATTTATGTTCAAAGTGTTATAGGGGCCATTTAGGACAGACCTGAATGGGGTTTGGACATGGTGGGTGAAAGCTGGGAGGGAGTAGATGTCAGAACTATATAGGGTATACCCAGTTGTTTCTCAGGGAGGGCGCTACGAGGGGTGGATTTTGTTGAATTACTTTTTTAACATTTATGTTCAAAGTGTTACAGGGGCCATTTAGGACAGACCTGAATGGGGTTTGGACATGGTGGGTGAAAGCTGGGAGGGAGTAGATGTCAAAACTATATAGGGTATACCCAGTTGTTTCTCAGGGAGGGCGCTACGAGGGGTGGATTTTGTTGAATTACTTTTTTAACATTTATGTTCAAAGTGTTATAGGGGCCATTTAGGACAGACCTGAATGGGGTTTGGACATGGTGGGTGAAAGACGGGAGGGAGTAGATATTAAAACTATACAGGGTATACCCAGTTGTTTCTCAGGGAGGGCGCTACGAGGGGTGGATTTTGTTGAATTACTTTTTTAATATTTATGTTCAAAGTGTTATCGGGGCCATTTAGGACAGACCTGAATGGGGTTTCAACATGGTGGGTAAAAGCTGGGAGGGAGTAGATGTCAAAAATATATAGGGTATACCTAGTTGTTTCTCAGGGATGGCGCTACGATGAGTGGACTTTGTTCAATTACTTTTTTAACATTTATGTTCAAAGTGTTATAGGGGCCATTTAGGACAGACCTGAATGGGGTTTCAACATGGTGGGTGAATGCTGGGAGGGAGTAGATATCAAAACTATATAGGGTATACCCAGTTCTTTCTCAGGGAGGGCGCTACGATGAATGGACTTTGTTCAATTACTTTTTTAACATTTATGTTCAAAGTGTTATAGGGGCCATTTAGGACAGACCTGAATGGGGTTTGGACATGGTGGGTGAAAGCTGGGAGGGAGTAGATATCAAAACTATATAGGGTATACCCAGTTGTTTCTCAGGGAGGGCGCTACGAGGGGTGGATTTTGCTGAATTACTTTTTTTAACATTTATGTTCAAAGTGTTATAGGGGCCATTTAGGACAGACCTGAATGGGGTTTGGACATGGTGGGTGAATGCTGGGAGGGAGTAGATGTCAAAACTATATAGGGTATACCCAGTTGTTTCTCAGGGAGGGCGCTACGATGGGTGGACTTTGTTCAATTACTTTTTTAACATTTATGTTCAAAGTGTGATAGGGCCCATTTAGGACAGACCTGAATGGGGTTTGGACATGGTGGGTGAAAGCTGGGAGGGAGTAGATACCAAAATTGTATAGGGTATATCCAGTTGTTTCTCAGGGAGGGCGCTACGAGGGGTGGACTTTGTTCAATTACTTTTTTAACATTTATGTTCAAAGTATGATAGGGGCCATTTAGGACAGACCTGAATGGGGT